>NC_044575.1:61253943-61543943 GCF_901933205.1 Camarhynchus parvulus | reverse complement strand
AGAATTATGGTGTCCCAGTTTCACCTTGGAACACCCCCAACTGACCTGGAGCAGAGCTGGACTAAAGGTAACACCCAGCCTGTGCTGCTGAAGGGATGAGAGGAAAGAGTTGGAAAATGTCCCTGCAGGAGTCAGGCAGAAGCTGGACCTGAGCTGGGCAGGACCTTCCCAGCCCCAGGGACTGAGATTGTAATGGCTTGCAGTCAATCCTAGGGAATATCTGAATATTCCAGTGAGGTCCCAGGCAGGGGAACGTGTCCTGGGTGATAGAACTCACCTGAAATCTTGGACCAGGTAACCCCAAAGCTGCTGAAAGAAAATGGGGGTGGGAGGAAATGAAACCCTGGGTGGTGACAGGGACAGGGACAGGAGGAGGAGAGGAGAGGAGAGGAGAGGAGAGGAGAGGAGAGGAGAGGAGAGGAGAGGAGAGGAGAGGAGAGGAGAGGAGAGGAGAGGAGAGGAGGAGAGGAGAGGAGAGGAGAGGAGAGGAGAGGAGAGGAGAGGGAGAGGAGAGGAGAGGAGAGGAGAGGAGAGGAGAGGAGAGGAGAGGAGAGGAGAGGAGAGGAGAGGAGAGGAGAGGAGAGGAGCTGTCTGTAGGCGAGCCCTTCACAGCAAGGTGTCCCCAGGGGAGTGGTGATGCTCTGCAGGCCAGGGTGCCTCCCCAGCTCCTCCTGCCATGTCCAGGGTGGCACTCTGGGGCCCCAGTCACAGGGAAGGTGAGGGGCTGCCTGGCACCTGGGGGTATCAATCACCCAGCACTGGTCACTGAGGGCCCGGATCCCCAGTGTAGGTTCACAGGAAAGTGGATTTTTCGTGCTCAGGAACAGCAAAGATTCAATTAAGCAGTTTCTGGGAAGTCCTTGGAATGTCTATTTCTGGGCAGTTGAGTCAATTATCAGTCAAACAGAAAATTATTTCTCTCCGATGAAAGCAGAAGGAAATAGATCTGGGTTTAGGCTGTCTGTAGAATACATTTTCATTCCAGAGTGCATTACAGCACATTTCAGTTCTACATGTCTGCGTTGAAACCTGCACATCCTGCTCATTATGCTCATTAAAAATTAGGTATTTAAAGTTAAAAAACCAGAGATCACTCACAAGGCATGAAAGTCTGCAAACAAATGCACATGAAAGTTATTGATTCAGAAAAGAGAGCATAGCAATGAGAGTGAGGAGATGAGGATAAGTCTTGTTATCTCAGGAGGGTGTGAGCTCTATAAAATAATAACCCACCATGGTCTGAGATGGTCCAGAGCAGAGCACAACAGACTGAGCAGCAGTGCTAATCATTCAGCTGCAATTAAAGGGAAATAAATACTGCTCACTTAGGCTTCATACCCAATTACTTGCCTAGAGACTCTTGCCTGTTTGGTCAAGAGAAACCACAGGTAATAAATCTGAATTATTAAAGAGTTCTTAATTTGGCAGCTGCACACAGTAGTGCAGGTGAATGGCTGTGGTGATATCAGAGCAGATTTTGGGAATTGGGAATTCCTGGCTAGGCTGGAATTGCCAGAGCAGCTGTGGCTGCCCCTGGATCCCTGGCAGTGCCCAAGGCCAGGCTGGACATTGGGGCACCCTGGGACAGTGGGAGGTGTCCCTGCCATGGCAGGGGTGGCACTGGATGGGATTTGAGGTCTTTTTCAACCCAACCCATTGTGGGATTCCTTTAGCCCAGGGACACACCTGAACTGAGCTGAACCACTGTGGGCTCTCCTTCAGCCCACCTCAGCCTGCCTTAACCCTTGTGGTGCTGAGGTGCCACCCTGATTTTTAAGTTTTTCCAAGTCTTCTGATGTTTACATTCTTGTAAGGAACTTTCTCACACACTTTCTGTAAATAACTCATTGTTTTGCATTCTTTTATTGAGGAGGAGAAAGTTGATGGGCTGTTGGTTTGTGCAGTGTCACTGGAGAGGTGGCACTGTCACCCTCCAATCCACTGTCACTTTTGGAAATCTGTAAATGCTGGAGTCAGAAATTAAAAGCTCTCCTTTAACCATCAGAAAGCTGTGTGTCTGTGTTATGTTATTTCGTGTCCTATAGCAACACTGGGGCCCAGGGCAGGCACAGGGGTCAGGTCAGGCCCAGCTGCTCAGCTGGAGGAGCCAAGGCAGGGAGTGCTGAGCTGCTGCTGGGTAAAATGCTGCAGAGGAGCTCCAGGAGCTGCTAAAACAGGTTCTTTGTACAGCACTGGGCACAATGCAGCCTCCATTCCATCCCTGCTGCCCCCTTTTTATTGTGAGTCAGCCTGTGCCACGCCTCGGGTTTCTCACTGGGCTCCTCTGGGTTCTCCTGGAGCAAAGGAGGCTCAGGGGGCCCTTGTGGCTCTGCACAGCTCCTGCCAGGAGGGCACAGCCGGGGGGGTCGGGCTCTGCTGCAGGGAACAGGGACAGGAGCAGAGGGAACGGCCTCAGGCTGGGCCAGGGCAGCTCAGGGTGGGTTTGGGGAAATCCCATCATGGCAAGAGCTGTCCAGCCTGGCCCAGCTGCCCAGGGCAGGGGTGGAGTGCCCATCCCGTGAGGATTTAAAAGCCCTGTGTCAGAACTCGGGACATCCCTGTGGCTGTCCTGGATTGCCAGGAGCCCTGCCAGGGGGCTCAGAGACCCTGGCACAGAGCCCAAGACCCCTGTGGGTTTGATTATCACCCATAGAAAAAATTACCACCCTTATATGAGGATCTGCAAGGCACGGAAGTCTTAGTAGAATAATAATTACTTTATCATGGGGTAAAAAATAGATTTTTTTGGGTTTTTAGAATGGGGGTTCAGAGGGCAAGATGGAGGAATCTGGCCATGTCCAGCCTTTCTCCTTCTTCTTCTTCTTGGCCTCCATCTTCTGCTGTGCTGGTGGCACTTTGGGATTGATTTAGAGTAGAAGTTCACTGTCTAACACAGGTGATAGGTATTGGGAAGTAATTGTAAACATTGTACACATAGTTTTTAGTATAAAAAGATAACACCACCCTGGGGCAGGCAGAGTGCCTCTGACTGTCCTGCTGAACAGGCCTTGGCAGGAGAGGAGAAAGAATTTTATAGATAAGGAACAATAAACAACCTTGAGACCAAGAACTGAAGAGCTCTGACTCCTCCTTTGACCTCTGGGCTGGGAAAAGAGACTTTGTGACACATCTTGGGGTCACTGTGAGGAGCTAGAGTCCTGAGAGGCCTGGGGATGTGGCACCGGGGGACAGGGGCCAAGGGCTGGGTCAGGTTCACTGCCCTGACCCTGGGCATCCCCAGGCACTGAGGGGCCTCCAGTGTGGCTCATCCCTGGGGATGGCCCTGCCTGTGCCACCCCTGTGCCATCCCTGTGCCACCCCTGTGCCACCCCTGTGCCATCCCTGTGCCATCCCTGTGCCACCCCTGTGCCACCCCTGTGCCATCCCTGTGCCACCCCTATACCATCCCTGTGCCACCCCTGTGCCACCCCTGTGCCACCCCTATGCCACCCCTGTGCCACCCCTGTGCCACCCCTGTGCCATCCCTGTGCCATCCCTGTGCCACCCCTGTGCCACCCCTGTGCCACCCCTGTGCCACCCCTGTGCCACCCCTGTGCCATCCCTGTGCCACCCATTTCTCCCCGGCAGCCAGATGTGACCCCCATGAGCTGCTCCTGGCTGTGTGACACGCAGCTGAGACGAGCAGGACACTTTGGAAGGTGGCCTGGTGTGACAGGAGGTGAGGAGGGGTGGCTGAGAGCTCCATCAGAGCCCACCTGGGCTCCAAGGGTGGCACACGGGGCCCTGGTCCAGCAGCTCTGAAATTCCAGCACACGAGCCCTGATCTCACCTGCAATTGAATATTCATTCAGAACCATGCCCAATAAAGCATTTATGGGCCTCTAAAAGCAGCTAAATCGTCTCAAGACAAGGTAAACCTTTGATGTTTAATAACCTGTATTATAATAAGTACCTGCTCTGGAAAATAAGGAAGGAAAATGGAAAGCTTTGGAGCAGACCAATCCTTCACCTGCTGCAAATTGCTTTACAAGACATTTTAATATATCACCAGGTGATTGTAGCTACTGACCAGCACACAGCAGCCTGGCAGGGCAGTGCTGGTCCTGCCAGGCCCCTGCAGGAGGGGATTTTAGAACAGACCCAGGGACACCTTTCCAAAGGACATCTGGAACGTGCCTGGGAAGGACGAGTGCAGGCAGAGAACACAAACTGTCGGGACTCAGTGCACCCCTCTGGGTGTCCAGAGCTGCCAGGACCCTGCCAGGGCCTCAGAGACCCTGGCACACAGCCCAGAGCACCTGTGGGTTTGATTATGACCACTGGAGCAAGTTACCAGCTTGGTATGAGGACCTGAAAGCCACAGAAGTTTAAGTAGTGTAATAATAAAATTATCGCAAGGTGAAAATGTAGATTTTGGGGTTTTAGAATAGGAGTTTGGGGGACAAGATGGAGGGACTTGGGCATGTCCAGTCTTTCTTCTTTTTCTTGTCTGCCTCCATCTCCTGCTGTGATGGTGGCACTTTGGGATTGGTTTCGAGTAGAAGCTCACTGTCTAACACAGGTGATATGTATTGGGCAGTAATTGTAAATATTGTACATGTAGTTTTCAGTATAAAAAGATAACACCACCCTGGGGCAGGCAGAGTGCCTCTGTCTGTCCTGCTGGATGGACCTTGGCTGGACAGGAGAAAGAATTTTATAGCTAAGGAACAATAAACAACCTTGAGACCGAGAAATGAAGAGCTCTGACTCCTCCTTCGAAGGTGCAGGCTGAAACAGAGACTTTGCACGTGTCCTGGGGCTGCAATGAACTGCAACCTTCTGAGAACAAACCGGCTGGGTTAGACTGGCACAGTGACCAAAGCAGGGCATTTCCTCACTGCCCCCAGCCCAAAAGTGCATTTTGCACTCTCCCCACATGGCTGTTGGCTCTGTCAAACGTTTCTCTAGCAGCTGTTTGGAAAGCAAAGGGCCGGTGGCTGTGCCTGGGGGAGCTGGAGCAGGATCCCTGCAGGGTGGGCACTGCCCCAGGCCTGTCACTGGGGCACAAGTGTTTGGACAATGTCCCCAACAGGGTTGGAGCTCCTGCTCAGCCCCAGAGGGACCCAGCAGTGGGGCTGGGTGAGCACTGCAGGTCCCTCCCAGCTGAGATTCTCTCCTCAGCGAGCAAGAGGGAGTACAGCTCTGTACATTAGGGATATTTGGACAGGCAGGTGCTGTAAGGGACTGTGGTTTCTGCAGGAGGGGAGCAGAGTCCCCACAGAACATCCTAGAACACTGGGTGAGCCCCAGGAGCTGCAAAACCTCCTGCAGGTGGAGGGAGCGAGGGAGAAAAGGCCCAGGGGAGCAAGGAGTCCACATGGGATGAGGGTGAATGGTCAAACACAGCAAATTGTCTTAGAAATGAACCAGGAGAGAGTAACTCAAAGCAGGGGAATGATCCTAATAGAGAGATTGAGGAAAATCAAGAGATTCTTTTCCTGTGTCATAATGGGCAAAAAATAAAAACCAATCCACCAAACAAAACAACAAACCCAACAAAAACAAACAAACAAAACCCCAAAACCAAGGAAACAAACAAACCAAATAAATAAAAACCCAAAGGACCTAAAACAAACAAACAAAAAACCCCACAACCCCTAAAAACCAACCCAACCAAACCAAAACCCAGTGTTTCCCAAAGACAGTGCTGTCCAAATCAGGAATATGACAGCTCTGGGGAGCAGGAATGAAAGCAGAGAATTGCTTGGAAGCCTGGAAAGAATCCCCTGGCAGCGCTGGTTTGCAGTGGGTTGCTCTCACCCTGTGTTATCCTGTGCTGCTTCTTCACTCTGCATTTTCCTGGAGGAGCTGGGCTCTCTGAAGGAGCCAGGCTTTCATCTGCTGGGCTGTGCCTGGCGTCTCGCAGTCCAATTCTTACATAATCCAATTAAAATGGATGGATTGTTTAGAAATGTATAAGGAAGGATAATTAGCTTATTCTATCCATGTAAATAAAATGTCTCACTACACAGCTTCGGCGACAGTAGAGAAGGCAAACACTTGGAAATGCATGGAAAAGATGTCAAAAAATCCCAAACACAAATGAGGAGAAAATTCTCTTTGTGTCAGTCATGTTTTCCTGCAGCAGAGTGAAGTTGGTCAGACTGAGGAAAATCTCTGTTTCACACTGTCCCAGGGTTCCTCCTTGTGTCAGAGTGTCTTGGTTTGGAAAGCCAGGAGTCTGCTAAGGGAGGCAGGAGCCTCCCCTGAAATGGAGAATGTGAACCCTCCCCACCCCTCCCAATTGCTATAAATTTTAAATTAAGGGGCTCTCGGGCAAAATTATGGGAGCAGGAAATAGCAGTTCTTTAATAGGGAAGAAAATAAAAGGATAAAATAAACAATGCAGTGAACTAAACCAGCACTGCCAGAGTCAGAACCCAAGCTGACACCCTGTGGGTCAGGGTGCTGGCAGCAGTGCCATTGGAATTGTGGCTCAGCCCTCCTGCAGTGTCAGGGGTGGTTCTGCTGGAGCAGGGGGTCCTGTAGAGAAGGATGTAGTCTTCCTCTGAAGATTCAGGGGAAGAAGAGGCAGCTGCTGTTCCTCTGGGGAATCCTGTGGAGAAAGCCATGCTGGTGCCTCAAAACCTCTGGATTATATCCAGGCAGGAATGCTTGGCTCCTCCCTCTGGGCTCACATCTCCCAATGGGATGCTGTAGTTCTTATCAGCCATGCAGGGACATTCAATGGCTGTTATCAGCAGGTGTCCCCTCCCGAGGGAGGTGGGAATGTGGTCATTCAAAGAGAGAGATAAAGCAAACTGCCTGCTTGACAAAGGTAATCTGCCATACAGATGGTAATGGAAAACAACTTGCATTGCAATCTTCAACACAGAGCAATGCTCCTGGCTCCTGGGAGAGCTCCCAGGCTGCTCCCACCCAGGTGTGCCAGCCTGTGTGCTGGGGGAGCAGCAGCTCTGACAGCCACAGCCCCGGGCTGGACACTGGATTTGTCCAGCAGCACCTGCTGGGGTGAAGGCTTCCAGAAATTTATGGAATAAAATGATCTCCATGCATAGGGAGAAATAAACTCTGACGGTGCTCACAGGGGTCTTATGTTGAAGGAAGAGACAAGGATTTGACTCCATGTTTCAGAAGGCCTGATTTATTATTTTATGATATATATTACATTAAAACTATACTAAAATAATAGAAGAAAAGGTTTCATCTCAGAAGGCTAGCTGAGCTAAGAATAGAATGGAATGGATAACAAAGGTTTGTGGCTTGGACAGAGAGTCCGAGCCAGCTGGGCTGTGATTGGCCATTAATTATAAACAACCACATGAGACCAATCACAGATGCACCTGTTGCATTCCACAGCAGCAGATAACCATTGTTTACATTTTGTTCCTGAGGCCTCTCAGCTTCTCAGGAGGAAAAATCCTGAGGAAAGGATTTTCCATAAAAGATGTCTGTGACAATAAACCCCTGAAATGCATGCTCCTGAGCAATCAGCATAATTTGGGGGTGGGATTTTAGGGTTTGGATGGGATTTTGTGCAGTCAGTGGTGTTCATGCTGTGTGGCTGCTCCCAGGGCAGGGCTGTTGGTGTGTCAAGCCCCCACATTCCCCTGATCAGAGGCATGACAGGTGTCCTGTTATTATAGACACACATTATAATATTGGCTTTTCACAGATGTTCCAGTGGATTCTCTATGTTCTATATGTTCTATATTCTATATTCTCTCTGTGTGCTGTTGCAGTCACTTTGCTCTAAAGATCCAGTTGTTATTCCTGTTGCCCATGAAGCTCAGTGCAACAGCTGCTTGTATTGTCACTTGTATTGACAAAAATCTTATACATATCAGAGACCTTTGGCTTTTCCTGCCCTGAACTTTGTGTATTTATCAGCACTCATCACCTCCACTTTGTTATTAATTGATCCTTTTCTGACCATGACCTAGTCACAGATGATGACATTTTGAACATCATCATACACCAGTTTCACCTTGAAATGTAATGGGTGACAATGTATGGAATTTTATTTGCATTTTTACCATTGCTTTTTTTGTACGCATCAGGCAATATTTGCTGGTGTTAAAATGCCTGCTGGGCTGGGATAGCAGCCCCTGCACACAGGATGAGCACAGCTGGACAGATGTGCCCAGCAGCAGCAGCAGCAGCACTCAGGGCCCAGAGCAGCGTGGGCCAGGGCCCAGAGCTGCAGGGGATGAGGATGGGCTGGAAGCACAGCCCAGGGATGGGCAGGCTCTGGAAAGGTGGCCCCGAGGAGGAGCCAGGCTAAGCAGCTCTGGGAGCCTGGGAACGGCTCTGGGGAAAAGGTTCCTGTGCAGGAGGGGCTGGGAATGTGCAGCAGGCTGATGGGATTCCAAGGGATTGAAGGGGCATCCCCGAGGAGAGCAGGGTGCTCCTGCTGAGGGCCAAGGGGCACCCGGCCCTGAGAACCTTTGCTCTGGGCTCCTTGGCTCCTTTGTGGAACTTTTACATTTCCACAGGACACTGAACGTGCTTTTCACAGTGTTCATCTGCCCAAAAGAGTCTCTGCTGCCTGAGCTGAGCTGAGCTGGCCAGGACAGAGCTGCAGCTCCATGCTCAGCTGCCCCTGTTCCTGGTGCTGAAGGAAATAACTCCTGCTGCAGACAAGAGGCTCCTTGTGCTGCTCTGTACAGCAGCGAGCAGGCAGCGCTCACCTGAGCATCGCTGACAGAAATGTTTGGCTTTTCTCCTTCTCTTGATTTTGAAATAGCTCTATCTGTAGGCAGCATCAGTGTGGGATACAGCTCAGAGGCAAAAATAGCTCTGGAGAGGCTTTGGAGGAGCCTTCAGGGAGACAGAGCCAGTTTGGCATTGATTGCAGCTGTAGAATCCTAATAAACAATTTTCTTAATAAAGAGACTGGTCCTAGAGTCATGTAATTACTGAGCTCCCAGCGAGTGAATGCCCTGACTGCTTTAATCTCCCTCAGCTCCTGGCCATGTGAATCAGCCTCTCCTCAGCCAGCTCTGCCTCCTCCCCAGCCCCAGCAGGGCCTGATTAAAAGTGTCACCTGCCCAGACCGGTCACACTTGGGCTGGGCTGTGCCCGGGGACCCTGGTGCAAACCCAAGTTATGTAACCCTGGGATTTGAATGACAAAAATACCCCTGGAAATGAGACAGACGAGCTGACATATGCAACTGAGTCATTGTGTTCCTGGAACACTGCTCAGTGCAGGGAGAGCTTCGTGCTGAAATATAAAATAGCCCCGCTGTACCCAGTGAGAGCTGTCTGGGAGGCAGAGCAGCAGCACAGCTCTTGGGTGTTATTTTATTTTATTTTTTCTTCTCTGGCAGGGTGGGCAGGCCTGGCACAGGTGCCCACAGCAGCTGTGGCTGCCCCTGGCAGTGCCCAAGGCCAGGCTGGACAGGGCTGGGAGCAGCCTGGGACGGTGGGAGGTGTCCCTGCCATGGCAGGGGTGGCACTGGATGGCATTGGTTTCAATGGGATGGATTCCTTCCATCCCAATTCTGGAATCTCCGATTTTCTTTCTACTGTGCTTCTGGAACCTGTAAGGCTGGAGTTCCTCCAAAGCTAAACACATTATTTGTCACTTCTGGGGTGCCCCAGGCCTCTTGTCTGGCTGTCTGTGGGGTTCCTGTGCTGAGCCTGTGGCTCCTGCAGCCACAGAGCAGCTCAGGGTGGGCTCTGCAGCCTCAGCGTGGTCCTGGCAGATGGAAAGAGGCTCAGACTCCCCCCTTCTCAGAGCAGAGCAGATCCAGGCTGCAGAGGACATAGATTCCAAGCTCCAGAAGGAGCAGGGAATGAGCTGATGTTTTCTCTAAACCCCCTGACAGGTCCTTCTGCCGAGCAGCCCTGTCCTGTCCCAGTTTGCCCTGTGGGCAGTTCAGGAGGGCTGTAACCCAGTCACAAAGGCTGGCTAAAGGGGGCTCTCTGAGCACCTGAGTCTCAGCCTGCTCCCACAGCCAGCTCCTGCTCACAGCTGTGCCTGCAGAGCCAGGGCAGGGTGTGAGAGCAGCTGGGCACTGTCCCTTTGTCACCCTCTCACCCTGCCCCGCTCCCACAGCCAGCTCCTCTGCATGTCGGGGTCTCTGCTGCTCACAGTGACCCCAGATGTGTCACAAAGTCTCTTTTCCCAGCCTGGCTGTTGAAGGAGTCAGAGCTCTTCAGTTCTCTTCTCAAGGTTGTTCATTGTTCCTTATCTATAAAATTCTTTCTCCTGTCCAGCCAAGGCCTGTTCAGCAGGACAGACAGAGGCACTCTGCCTGCCCCAGGGTGGTGTTATCTTTTTGTACTACAAACTACGTGTACAATATTTACAATTCCTTCCCAATACCTATCACCTGTGTTAGACAGTGAGCTTCTACTCTAAACCAATCCCAAAGTGCCACCAGCACAGCAGGAGATGGAGGCCAAGAAGAAGAAGAAGGAGAAAGGCTCGACATGGCCAGATTCCTCCATCTTGTTCCCTGAACCCCCATTCTAAAAACCCCAAAAATCTATTTTTCCACTCCGTGATAAATTCACTATCATTCTACTTAATTTATCATGGCTTGCAGATCTTCATATAAAGGTTGGTAATTTGCTCCATGGGTGATAATCAAACCCACAGGGGCATCCTGGGCTCTGTGCCAGGGTCTCTGAGCCCCCTGGCAGGGTCTGGGCTGCTCAGGACAGCCAGAGGGATGTCCTGGGTCCTGATATCTGCATAGCCAGGGCAGGGTGTGGGAGCAGCTGGACACAGATTCTTTGTCACCCTGAGTCCCACCCTGCTCCCACCCTGAGCTGCTCTGTGGCTGCAGGAGCCACAGGCTCAGCACATGAACCCCACAGACACCCAGAGAAGAGGCCTGGGGCACCCCAGAAGTGACAAATAATGTGTTTAGCTTTGGAGGAACTCCAGCCTTACAGGTTCCAGAAGCACGGTAGAAAGAAAAATAGAATCCCAGAATTGAGATGGAATGAACATCAAATCCCATCCCATTCCACCTCTGCCATGGCAGGGACACCTCCCACTGTCCCAGGCTGCTCCCAGCCCCAATGTCTCAGCCTGCCCTGCTCCCACAGCCAGCTCCTCTCAGAGCCAGGGCAGGGTGTGGGGGCAGCTGGGCACTGTCCCTTTGTCACCCTGAGTCCCACCTTGCCCTGCTCCCACAGCCAGCTCTTCTCAGAGCCAGGGCAGATGTGAGAGCAGCTGGGCACTGTCCCTTTGTCACCCTGAGTCCCTGCAGCAGGCAGGAAACGATGGCATATCCTGGGGTTAATCACAGGTGGTGCTGGGGCAGAGTCCCAGGGTGGTTTGGGTTGGAAGGGACCTTAAAGCCCAGCTGATGCCACCCCTGCCCCTGTCCCTGGCGGCCTGGGGACATGGCCACTGCTGTCACAGACATATTTTCTGAAAAATCCTTTTGCCAGGATCTTTTTCTCCTGAGAAACTGGGAAGCTTCAGCTTCTCTATCTTTTGCTGCTTTGGAATGTGATTTGGAGAATTGTTTACCCAATGTGAAATTGTTTTTACTCAATGACCAATGACAGCCACCTGTGTCAGGACTGTGAGCAGTCACAAAATTTTATTATCATTCCATTCCTTCCTTTGCTAACCTTCTGATGAAATCCTTTCTTCTATTCTTTTAGAATAGTTTTAGTATACAATTTTCTTTTAATATAATAGACATCATAAAATAATAAATCAGCCTTCTGAAACATGGAGTCAGATTCTCATCTCTTCCCTGGTCCTGGGACCCCAGCGAACACCAGCACAGACTACCACCCCTCACCCAGATGTTGGGGAAGATGAAACAGGAAAGCCTTATAAATATGATTGCCTGGCAAAAGATTTTGAGAATATGGAAACTGTAAGCGAGATTGAAATGAAAGCAAGCTTTGAGATCCCTCAGTTACTGAACAACTGGAAAACAATGGTGTGGCCAGCTGAAGGCAATCCCCTTTTGATGGAACAACACCCTCTGCTTGCAGACAGGCCCAAGGGTCAGAGCAGACCCTACAGCTTGGCAGAAGGGGTCCAAAGAGGAGTTTTTAGGGTTTAAAATGTAACACAGTGTGGTGATGTAATGATTCTTACAGGCTGTATGGAAATGCTATAGGATTTGTATCTTGTACTGGATTGGTTAGTGAGAAACAGAATATTCAGCACAGAAGAAGATTTATTGTATTGTAATGGGAACTTCACTCTCTTACCCCTTTTACTCTCTTACCCTTTTCCTCTCTCACCCTCTCATCCTCTCTCCCCCTCTCTCCTCTCAGTCCTGCTCCAGCTGTGGCTGGCAGATCCCAGCAGGGCCCTGCACCCAGGCCCTTTGCAATAAACCCCAAATTCCTGACCTGGCTGCAGAGATCTCTGGTCTCTGTCCATCCCCACCGTCCCACCCCCAACAGTCCCACACCCAGGGAGGGTTGCTGCCTCTGCCTGCTCATTGTAGGTAAGGACACACAAGGGGCAAGCCCCCAGTTTAATTTGCTCTCCCAGCAGGCAGGGCTGCTCTTGCCCATGAGGAATTTCATTGGCACTGTCAAGCAGAGGCAGATCTTGGGAAGGAGCTCTTGTGCTGTCTGTGTCAGGGAGGAAAGTGAGTGAGCTTGGCACGGAGATCTCTCCTGGGACTGCAAATGCACTGAACTGATTTGCAAATAGCAGCACATCCATAACTCTGACAGACATCCCCAGCATTGATCTTCCTCAAAACAACAAATTAGGAGGTGAAGTGAGAACTGTGAGTTGGATTCTCTGCACTGTGATACTTCTGGGTTTTTCACCTTTTCCTGAGGAAAGAGTAAATTCAAGTGGCATCTCCTATTTGCATTCCTGGGCTGGAAGTTTTGTGGGGAGGATGTCCAGGAGAGACATCCTGGGGACAATCCCCAGCTCCTGGGTGCCATTCCAGACCCTGAGGGAGCCCTGCAGGAGGGGTCTGTGACCCCCCCAGCCCCCGTGGGCTCAGGTTCTCAGTGCAGGTGGCACAACTCAGCCTCTGCCCTGTAATCACAGAATCACCCAGCGTGGGAAAGGCTTCCAAGATCATCAGAGTCACTTCTCTGCTGCCAAACAGCATCAGCTATCAGGATCTCCTCCTTCCAGGACAGCCCAATCCTCAAATAGGGTTTAATGGGCCGTGACCTCCCTCTGGGATAGCCTGTGGTGCAGCCCTGAAGTTATTTAATCAGACCCTCTCCCTCTTTGCCTTTTTTCTGGCACTTACAGGGACAAAAAGAAGCTTTAATTGAGTATCTTTCTGAAAGAAGTTGGGACAATTCAGTCGTGTTCTAGATCTCCTCAACCCCCAAAAATAAATCCCGTGAGAATGAAGATGGAGCCCAGGAGGGAGTGAGGAGAGGCTGAGGGGCTTGCACAGCCTGAAGAGCTGTGGAGGGGATGGATCCAGGGTTTCCTGGGGTACACTGGGGAGGCAGTGGCAGAATGGGCATTTTCCTGTTACCCCTGCTATCTGATGCTCAGTTTTCCCCCAGCTGCAGTCTGGATGTCAGTGTGGAGCTGTGGCGGGGGCAGTGCCCTTGGGGAGCACCCGAGGGGGGCATGGGGACCTGCCTGGGGGGGCTGGGGTGGCCAGGGTGGAGCAGTGCAGCAACAGAGCTCTTTGTCCAGGAGTGCCCAGGGATGAAGGAAGGCTCTGGGATGTGCCTGATGGGGGCTGGATGGCCAGGGTGGAGCTGTGACCAAGGGCAATACCAGAGCTCTTTGTCCAGGAAGGCTCTGGGATGTGCCTGATGGAGCTGCCTGATGAGGCTGGGGTGGCCAGGGTGGAGCAATGCAGCAGCAGAGCTCTTTGTCCAGGAGTGCCCAGGGAGGAGGGAAGGCTCTGGGATGTGCCAGGGCAAGCCCCTGAGCTCCAGTCCTGTACCCAGAACAACCCCAGCTCGTGTGTGGTGCTGTTTGGGTTGGTTTGTCACAGGTGGATCCCTGGAGAAGCAGGGGAAGGTGGGAGGACATACAGTGGCTTCACCTGAAGCTGACTAGGTCCAGGGAAAAGCTGGGCACTCCCAGCCATGGGGGAGCTGGAGGGCAGGCTGTGGGGGATTGGTGTGGGGGGAGCTCTGATCAGGGTAGGGTTTGGGGGGAGCTCTGCCTGGGGCAGGTTTGGGGATTGGTGGGGGGAGATTCTGCTCAGGGCAGGGTCTGGGGGATGAGGTGTGGGGGTTGATGTGGGAGTACCACTGCTTTGGGCACACTTTGGGGGATGTGGTGTGGGGGAGCTCTGCTCAGGGCAGGGTTTGGGGGATGTGGTGTGGGGGTAACAGTGCTTGGGGCAGGGTCTGGGGGAGGCAGTGTGGGGGTACCACTGCTTGGGGTAGGGTCTGGGGGATGTGGTGCGAGGGTAGCTCCATTTGGGGCAGGGTTTGAGGGAAGCTCTGCTGGGACAGGCTTTGGGGGATGCAGTGTGGGGGTACCTCTGTCTGGGGCAGAGTTTGGGGGATGCAGTGTGGGGGTACCTCTGTCTGGGGCAGGGTTTGAGGGAAGCTCTGCTGGGGCAGGCTTTGGGGGATTGGTGTGGGGGTACCACCCACTGCTTGGTGCAGGGCTGCAGTTCCCCTTTGGGAAGGCAGCCCTGGGGGAGCCCTGGGCTGGGTGCAGCAGGGAATAACCAGGACCCCTCTGGCTGGCGCAGTCCTCAGGGCAGTGACAGGAGCTCTCTGGAGCTGCCCTGTCAGCGTGTGTTCCTCCCAGTGACTGAAGGCAGTGCTGTTCTGAGCCCGGGATGATGTACTGTGAATCACTCAGTGCTCTCAAAGCCCATTTTCCTTTGCCTCACTACTTTGGAAGCAGTTATATCAATTGCCTGCTTTTCCTGAACAATTTATTACTATTACAGCTCTTGTGGAGTTTTGAACTGTCTGTAGTTAATGATGCCAGCCATTAAAAAGACACTTTATCCTGAATAACTGTGAGCATCTGGCTTTATCAGCAGTGATACAACAATTTCTGTGGCTCCAAGTTAAGGGAGAAGCTTTATGTATGGTGAGAGAAACCAGAAGTGAGAAGTGTATTAAACCCCAAATGAGAAACGAGCAGTTTTCCTGTTTGAGGAAGCACTTCTGTGAGACAGGAGTGCCATTTTACAAAGTTTTCCTCCAGGTCTTCACATACTGAACAATATAAATGCAGGCTTGGGTTTGGGTGGCTTTTCCTAGTGGTTTTCACAAGATGTTTCCCATTCTGAAAGGTTCAGGGTTTTGCCTGGCCTGGGTTGAGCTGGTGGAAGCTCCCCAGGAGCAGAGCTGTGCCAGAGGGGACACAGGCTGCCCCAGCCACATCTTCAGAGCCCATTGTCCTCTTACATTCCAGAGAAAGCATGGGAGATCACTCCAACAGGTGCTGAGACTTAGGGAGGTTTCCACTCCTTTGTCCTGGGTGTGACCCCCTGCTCTCCAGGACACTGGGAGACCCAGCTCCAGCTGGGGTCTGGGCTGAGAAACACTCTGGGATGAGGTGCCAGCAGCACCTGGTGGCCACCAGAGCTCTGAGGTGTCCAGCTCATCGTGCCCATCTCTGCAGGGGTGTAAAGCTGTGGATGTAGCACCTGGGGCCAGGGTTAGTGGTGGCCTCAGCAGGGGCAAGAGCTGAGCTCGGTCTTGGAGGGATTTTCCAACCTTAGAGAGTCTCTGATCAGTTGTTGAAGCTGAGCTGGGTGGGTGCCTGTCTGGAAAGCAATAGCAGAGGCAAGAGATGGAGAAGAGGAGACTCAGGGGTGCCCTTATTGCTCCCTGCACCTTCCTGCAGGGAGGCTGCAGACACGTGGGGTCAGTCTCTGACAGAACCAGAGGACACAGTCTGCAGCTATGGCATGGAAGGCACAGGTTGGAGATTAGGAAGAAATTTTTCATCCAACGAATAATAAATTACTGGGATGCTCTTGCCAGGGAGGTGGTGGAATCACCATCTCTGGGTGTGTTTACAAAAAGCCTGGACATGGCACTGGGTGCTACAGTCTGGGTGAGGTGTGAGGGCACAGGTTGGACTCGATGATCTCAGAGGTCTCTTCCAACCTCATCATTCTGTGATTCTGTGATGGAAAATAACCTCTTGGGGCTCTCACTGGAGACATGCAGAGGTCCCTGAGGGAGGTGTGGAGGGGCAGGGAGATGACATGAGATTTTGTGACGTGTTGTTAGAAGATGGAGAGGGCTGTTCCTTGTTTCTCATAGTAGGAGGCAGGTTGTGATCTGGCTGTGCATCTAAAATTAGGGGAAAAAAAAGCTTTTTCTTTCTCCCCTCTTTGATCCTTTTTTACCTCAGGAGGCCAAAACTGAAGGAATTGCAGCTGGATTAGGCAGCATGGTGGAGCCATCAGCTGATAACAGATGTGGTTTAGGTGGAATTTACAAACAGGAGAATCCCACGGCCCTGGGTGAGCTGGGGCTGGGGCTGTCAGTTCTCAGCAGCTGCCCCAAGACCCTCAGAGGAGCAGCTCCAACAGCCCCGCCAGGGCTCCATCCCTACTGCTCTGGGACATCCGTGGGGCCAGAGCTGGGCCAGGTGCTGCCAGCAGGCCCTTGCCAGGGTCCTGCTCTGTCCCTGTCCCTGGGGGTCTGAGCTGGCCCTGCTGTGAAGCCCCTGCTGCTACAGCCCCTTCTCCTCTCTCTGTGCTCCCTGGGCTATGCTGGCATTGCTGGGGACTGTTTCCGTGTCCCAATGGCTTCCAATGGGGAGCACCGGGGGGCTGCAGTGGGGGTCTGCACCACTGGTCTGCAGCATCGGGGAGCACTGGGGGCCTGCAGCGTGGGCCTGCAGCATGGGTCTGCACCATCAATGAGCACCATTGGTCTGCAGCATGGGTCTGCAGTGCTGGCCTGCAGTGTAGGTCTGCACCATTGGTGAGCACCATTGGTGAGCAGTGTGGGCCTGCAGCATTGGTCTGCAGCTTGGATCTGCACCATTGGTGAGCAGCACAGGCCTGCACCATCAGGGAACAGCATGGGCCTGCAGCATGGGTCTGCACCATTGGTGAACACCATGGGCTTGCATCAGTGGGTGATATGAGCCTGCAGTGCAGGTCTCTATCATTGGTCTGCAGCATGAGTCTGCACCATCAGTGAGTAGCATGGGCCTGCAGCATGGGTCTGCACCCTCAGTGAGCAGCATGGGCCTGCAGCATGAGTCTGCACCATCAGTGAGCAGCATGGGCCTGCAGCATGGGTCTGCAGCCTCAGTGAGCAACATGGGCCTGCAGCATGAGTCTGCACCATCAGTGAGCAGTATGGGCCTGCAGCATGAGTCTGCACCATCAGTGAGCAGCATGGGCCTGCAGCATGAGTCTGCACCATCAGTGAGCAGCATGGGCCTGCAGCATGAGTCTGCACCATCAGTGAGCAGCATGGGCCTGCAGCATGAGTCTGCACCATCAGTGAGCAGCATGGGCCTGCAGCATGGGTCTGCACCATCAGTGAGCAGCATGGGCCTGCAGCATGGGTCTGCACCTTCAGTGAGCAGCATGGGCCTGCAGTATGGGTCTGCAGCATGGGCCTGCATGGGGGAACACCATGGGGCTGCGGTGCAGGTCTGCACCGTGAGCCTGCAGCATGGGTCTGTACCATCAGTGACCAGCATGGGCCTGCAGTGTCGGCCCTGCGCCATCAGTAAGCACCATTGGTGAGCAGCATGGGCCTGCAGCATCAGGGAGCACCATGGGTCTGCAGCATCCCTGCCAGGCCGGGCCCCAGCTGCAGCCCTGGCACACCTGCTCTGCCAGGCAGGATGAGAGTGGTCCAGGCAGACAGATGTGATTCCTACCCCGGGAGCTGGGGATAACTCATCAGCAGACTCGCTGGAGTGTCACTTTGCTCCATTATTTCCTTTTTCTGAGTGTGTCAATTCAGGCTGCTTCCACTGAATTACATCAGTTATTAGAAATGTTCTACAGTGATCTTTAAATATCATCTGTGTCATAAATATTTTATGACATTTTCAGTGGCAAATGATGACTTTAATCAGACTCCAGAGAAAT
This sequence comes from Camarhynchus parvulus, assembly GCF_901933205.1. Taxonomy (NCBI): domain Eukaryota; kingdom Metazoa; phylum Chordata; class Aves; order Passeriformes; family Thraupidae; genus Camarhynchus; species Camarhynchus parvulus. The sequence goes on along the minus strand of NC_044575.1, from coordinate 61,526,005 downwards.
CCGGCTGGGAGAGCACTCTAGGGCAGGGGCCCTTCAGAGAGCAGCAGTGTTGTGTTCCTGGGAGTGCTGCTGCTCTTCGAGCTGGTGACAAAAGCTCTTTGTGCTCCCAGCCTGGAGGACAGGAACAGCCCTGCTGGCAGCTGATGTCCCCAGCTCTGGCTGGCTCCAGCCTCACTGTCCCCATGGGTCACACCTGGTGCTGTCCCCAAGCTTCCACCTTGATGTCCCCCCAGGTCACTCCTGGTGCTGTCCTGTGACGGTGCTCACAGGGGTCTCAGGACGAGGGAAGAGACGAGGAGGATCTGACTCCATGTTTCAGAAGGCTGATTTATTATTTTATGATATATATTATATTAAAACTATACTAAAAGAATAGAAGAAAGGATTTCATCAGAAGGCTGGCTAAGAATAGAATGAATGATAACAAAGACTTGTGGCTTTGTCTCTGTGTCCGAGCCAGCTGGGCTGTGATTGGCCATTAATTAGAAACAACCACATGAGACCAATCACAGATGCACCTGTTGCATTCCACAGCAGCAGATAACCATTGTTTACATTTTGTTCCTGAGGCCTCTCAGCTTCTCAGGAGGACAAACCCTAAGGAAAGGATTTTCCATAGAAGATGTCTGTGACACTGTCCCTGAGCTCCCCACAGGTCACATCTGGTGCTGTCCCCAAACTCAGGGCTCAGGGCTGAGCTGCTCCTCCTCACCCCAGCCCAGCAGGGCCCCAGAGCTGTGCAGGGACAGAAATTGCTGGAGCCAGGACACGCTGGAGCTCCTGAGCCTGTGCCACCATCACAGGCTCCAGGATGGCTTGGGCTGGAAGGGACACTGAAGGTGCCCAGCTCCAGCCCTGCTGAGGGCCGGCCCCCCCCCGCATGGGCACCTTCCCCAGCCCTGCCATGGGCATGGCCACCTGCCCTCAGCCCTGAGGGCATGGGCACCTTCCCCAGCCCTGCTGAGGGCATGGGCACCTTCCCCAGCCCTGCTTGCTCTCCAAAGGGGAGCCTGGGTGCTGTGGCCATCAGGAGAGCCCTGGCTGCAGTCCCTTGTGGGAATCCATGAAATCAGAGGGTTTTGGGAAAGCTGCAAAAGGCAGGCCTCAAAGAAAACAAATCTATAATTGGAGCTGAGCAGCAGCCATGAGATTGGTCAGCAGATAAATTATGTAAAAAATAGAAAAGGACAAATAGAACAATGGTCTGTGTATTAACACTTGTTTAGAATAACTCCCTAAGCTGCAGAAAAGTTTATCTAGCAAGATATTAGGGAGTTCTAAGCTTGATAATGGAGCTCTGTGCATTGTGTTTGAAGGCTCACAAGCAGGTGTTGTATTTGAAATAAGCAGGCATTGTTTAACCAAAGGTACCTGTGCTTACAGTGGTTGGATGGAACTCCTGTCAATATAGAATATCTATTATATAGATATAAATACTGTCAATGTGCTTTTGCTTTGTGTGATTTGTCAAAAAACTCATAAAGTGAGTTGTGCCATTGCATTCTTGGTCTGCTGCCTGGGATGTGAGCTGCTGGCACCTTCCCATTGTCATAGCCATGGAATGAGGCTGGTGCTGGAAAATCAAACAGCTCGAGGCACGTTCCCAGCAGCCCTGTCCCATTGGGGATTTGTACACCAACCCCAGCAGGGGATATCCCTGAGCATGCCATGGCCTCCCTGGACAGGGTCTGAAGGGGGGACACTGGGAGAGCTGGGACTCCGCATCCTGCCCAGCAGGGCTGTTTCCAGAAGGTTCTGGGCACAATTCAGAAGGGTGCCTGCATGGGCAATGGGGCTGTGCCCTGGCTGGGAGCTGCAGGGGGAACCAGCACCCTCTAGCCTGGAGATGGGGGTGGTCACCCCTCAGCCAGTGCATGGCTCACCTGGTATTTATTGAGCTAAAGTGCTCTCATTTCCAGCTCTATAGCTCTGTATGTCATATATGTCTTTTTTTTTTTTTACTCCAGACTAAAAGTTCTAGAAGTTCTACACAAAAACATAGAGGAAAAAAATTACCTGTGAATTGAGTTCCTCCTGCATAATGATGTGCTTTCCACAGAACGATAAATGTTAAAACACAAAAATTACTACCTGTGTTTTGGAACAAATCTCTAAAGATAATTCATGTACAGAGACAAGTTTTACCTGTGATTATTCCTTCCAAATATACGGCTGTTCCTCTTGAGAAGGAAAGCTCTGCGTTATAAAACCTCTGCATGGTGGTGATTGCTGGTTAGGAGGGAGAGATGCTGCCATTTGCTTGGAGAATTCCAGGAATACCAGAGGTTATGGTGACCAGGATGTCACTTTTCACGGATGATGCACAAAAAACATACCTTTGTGTGGAACGAGGTATTTGAAGTTAAAGAGCACTTCAGAATGAAAAGGACGAGTGACAAAAAGGCTGAAGCTCTTAAATTGAGGCAAAGTGAAAAGTACAGCGGAGGCTGCACGAGGAGTGGCCAAGAGCAGCTGGGCAGAAGGTGCTTGAAACCTCTCCAAGGGGCAGGAAAAGTGCTGGATAGAGCCCAGGGAGGGAGAGCCCTGCTGGGGAAGGGGGCCCTGAGCTGGGGAAGGGGGCCCTGAGCTGGGGAAGGGGGCCCTGAGCTGGGGAATAGGGTCATTCCCTGGGCTCAGGGACATTCCCTGGGCTCCTGGAGGGGCAGGAGCTGGGAACAGGGACATTCCCTGGGAACAGGGACATTTCCTGGGCTCAGGGACATTTCCTGAGTCCCTGGCAGGGCAGGAGCTGGGAACAGGGACATTCCCTGGTGGAAACCAGGCGCTGTTTGCTGTGACAGAGCTAATTAAGCTCCTGGGAGAATTTATGCAGAGCTAATAAGAAGCAGAACTAAACGTTGTCTTAATTTACCCTCAAGCTCACAAAAATGTTGTTCATTCACGTTGCACTAATTGAGCCAACAGCCATTAACCCTTCCTTCAGAGACAGAGACCCTTGGCACCAAGGAATCAAGCTGCATTTCCCAGAGAGCATCTCCTGTTCCAGGGCTCCTGAGGCCCTTCCTGCATCCTGCAGTGGCTGTGGTGGTTCAGGGCTGCTGATGGCTTCAGAGAGGAGCTGCTTGTCACTGACATCTTTTATGGAAAATCCTTTCCTTAAGATTTTTCTCCTGAGAATCTGAGAGGCCTCAGGAACAAAATGCAAACAATGGTTATCTGCTGCTGTGGAATGCAACAGGTGCATCTGTGATTGGTCTTATGGGGTTGTTTCTAATTAATGGCCAATCACAGTCAGCTGGCTCAGACCCTCTGTCCGAGCCACAAGCCTTTGTTATCATTCTTTGCTATTCTATTCTTAGCTAGCCTTCTGATGAAATCCTTTCTTCTATTCTTTTAGTATAGTTTTAATGTAATATATACCATAAAATAATAAATCAAACCTTCTGAATCATGGAGTCAGGTCCTCATCTCTTCCCTCATCCTGGGACGTCTGTGAACACCGTCACAGCTGCTTTTCCCTCTGCCCTTCCCAGCTACCCTTGCTGGGCTGGACTTTGCTGCTCAGAATCCCCGTGTGTCAGGGAGCAACATCCCTGCCTCCAGCTGGGGTGAGGTTTGAGCTCTTGGAAAACCCATCCTGGCTTTGGGCCCCTGTTCACGTCACAGGCTGGGGTTTGGGTTTGTGCTGCTCAGCACAGGAGAGCCAGGGGCTCTGCTCTTATAGAAACCTGGGGACAAGGGATGGAGGGACAGGAGCCAGGGAATGGCTCCCACTGCCAGAGGGCAGGGATGGGTGGGAGATTGGGAATTGGGAATTGCTGGCTGGGCTGGAATTGCCAGAGCAGCTGTGGCTGCCCCTGGATCCCTGGCAGTGCCCAAGGCCAGGCTGGACATAGGGGGCACCCTGGGACAGTGGGAGGTGCCCCTGCCATGGCATGAAGCCAGTCCAGGAGACTTTTTACCCAAATTAAAAGAACCACATGAATCAAGAAGGAACTTGCAGCCAGGCCCTGGTGGGGTTCCTTATGGAGCCCCTCAGTGGTCCCCACTCCAAAAGTATTCAGAAACCCCAAACTGCAGCCCCAAGGTAAGGTCAGCACTGCTCCCTCAGAGCCAGGGACACGTTCCTGGTGTTGTGGAGGACAGGGCAGGCCAGGCTCTGCTTGGGGCTGCAGACCAGCCTCACCTGTGCTCTTTAGAGAACACTAAATATCACTTAGTGCCCTTTGCATCCTCCTGATCACTTGGAGTTCTTGTGATGTTCCTGGGAGCACAGGGAGAAGCTGAGCTCTCCTCACATTTCATCAGGGCAGCTGCATGAGCTCTTGCAGGAGCTCTTCAGATAAAAAGGATGCTGCAAAGGCAGTAGCAGAAGATCAGACCTCCAGTTCCTCACATTACTCTTAATCCTGTGTTTTCATCCTGTCATCTAGGAAAAAGAAGGGGGAAAAGGCAAAACTCACTAAAGCTCTTTTCTCCCATACAGCTTTCATGTTTCTGGCATTGCCTGGTTTATCAGTCACTGACAAACCATCAGAGACAAGTGTCTGGCAGTGCTCAGAGCCAAGGCTGAGCTCAGCCAAGCACTCCAGGGTTGAAATGCTGCCTCAGCCTTGCCTGTAACATCCCAGGCAAGAGACTCCAATACTGAACTTGGAATCTTGTGACAACAGGGCAAGGTTTCATCACTCTGAGCATCTCTGGCAGCGAGCTGGGCATGGAAAAGCCTCATTTTGGAACAGTGGAAGTCAAGCACAGCCCCAAAATCACAGAATCCCAGACTCCTTTGGGTTGGAATGAACCTTCAAGATCTCTCATTCTCCACCCCTGGCATGGCAGGGACACCCCCCACTGTCCCAATGTCCAGCCTGGCCTTGGGCACTGCCAGGGATGCAGGGGCAGCCACAGCTGCTCTGGGCACCTGTGCCAGGGCCCGCCTTGTGTAACCACAATCACTGAGCTGCCAGGGTCCCGCTGAGCCTGGTGAGCCCTGGGAGCTGTCCAGGGTCCCTGGGACAGGGAAAGGGTCTGGCAAAGGACAGGATAAACAAGATGTGTTTCCTCTCTGTAAACTCTCCAGGGGAACAAGCACTAAAGAGGGAGCAGAATTGAGTAAATTGAGGGATTCTCTTGTGCTGAAACCAGCCCAGTGGGCCGTGACTGGGAATAGATTAGCGTAAATTAAAAGGTGTTAACATCACAGCAAGGAGGGTTGGGAGAGCTCCAAAAATGAACAGCAGGAGAAGCATTAACTTCTCTTCTGTGCTTGAGGTTGGACCTGTGAGCTGGGAGAACATCTGGAATGGGAAGTGCTAGTTCAGGTTTCCAGGAGCTGCTGCTGAGATTATTTTTCTGTTTTTTCTTTCCCCCCTTGCAGTCTTGTTGACCCTTTTTAAATGCAAGGGCATTCCTTTAAAAATGAGAGCTGGTTTTCAGAACATGGCATTCCTGGCACATCTCTTACCCACCGAACATGGCATTCCTGCCATATCTCTTACCCACAGAACATGGCATTCCTGGCACATCTCTTACCCACAGAACATGGCATTCCTGGCACACCTCTTACCCACAGAACATGGCATTCCTGGCACGTCTCTTACCAACAGAACATGGCATTCTGGGCACGTCTCTTACCACAGACTGATACCCACAGCAGCATGCTGGGCACGTCTCTCCAGCAACCTTTGGGGCGCCGGCTGCTCCTGCAGGGCTGGGGCTGGGTGGGCAGGTGAGGTACACCTGGAACCCTGTGCTCCCCTCTCAGCCTGCTCTGGGACTTCCAGGAGCACCCATTGCCATGGACCACCACGGAGCACGTCTGGAAAGGCAACAGGTTGTTGCTGTTTGGCCACAGCAGGCCTCACAGAAGGTCTGCAGCATGAACATCCCTTGTTTTTTCCAGCTCATCAGTGGGAGAAATGGCAAAACTGTGTCAAACCAGCCCAAATCCCGGAATATGGCTCCCTGAGCATCCCCGCTGCTCTCACCCCTTTGCACACAAACTGTCCCAGCTGGCTCAGGGCAACACTGGGAGCCAGGGCTGGGAGGACCCAGCTGCACAATTGGCTTGTTCTGAAAAATACAGGAGTAAACCAAGGAGAAATCAAGGGATAAACCAAGGAGAAAACAAGGAATAAACCAAGGAATATGGAGGTGGATCACCTACTAGAGCCACACCTCACTCAATGAGAAGCTGGAAAATACTCTCCCTGTTTGAGCTCTGCCCAGCCATGGATTCCCACAGACTTCTAGGGAAAGGAAAGCCAGCAGCTTAATAGCTTGAACTGCAGAGATTCCTGGGAATTCCATCCTTGGGAGAAGGGAAGAAGAGAAGTCTGTGGGAAAGAGGGTGGATGTACACATGGAGAAGTTCTGCTGCACTCCTGCAGCCCTTCCAGGAGCTTTGGGTCCTCACAGCACTCCTGCTTCCCAAGCAAGGGATTCCTGCAGAAGGAAAAGGGGTCAACAACGGGCTGAGGACACTGCAGGCTGCTGCCTGGAAATCTGTCTTTTGGAGTATCCCAGACTCATAGATGGAAATCTGTCCTTGGGAATATCCCAGACTGATGGGTGGAAATCTGTCTTTTGGAGTATCCCAGACTCATGGATGGAAATCTGTCCTGGGGAATATCCCAGACTCATGGATGGAAATCTGTCTTTTGGAGTATCCCAGACTCATGGATGGAAATCTGTCCTGGGGAATATCCCAGACTCATGGATGGAAATCTGTCCTGGGGAATATCCCAGACTCATGGAGGGAAATCTGTCCTTGGGAGTATCCCAGACTCATGGATGGAAATCTGTCCTGGGGAATATCCCAGACTCATGGATGGAAATCTGTCCTATATTATATTAAAGAATGCTATACTAAACTATACTAAAGAATACAGAAAGGATACTTACAGAATGCTAAAAAGATAATAATGAAAACTCGTGGCTCTTTCCAGAGTCCTGACTCAGCTTGGCCCTGATTGGCCAAAGAGTGAAAACAACTCCCAGCAGAATCCAATGCAACAATCACCTGTGGGTAAACAATCTCCAAACACATTCCACATGAGCAAAACAGAGGAAAAGCAAATGAGATAATTATTATTTTCATTTTTATCTGAGGCTTCTCAGCTTCCCAGGAGAAAAATCCTAGGCAAAGGGATTTTTTCAGAGAATGTGAATGTGACAGAGGGTGACTCGGACACGCGGCCTGGCTCTGCTGGGAAATGCTGCTTCTCAACCTGACAGGCCAGAAATGAGGCAATTTTGTGCCAAATAGCAGCCTCTGACAAACTCCCTGCACGAAAGTCCTCTTCCCTTTGTGTGACATTTCAGCATCTCTTTTTCTCCAGTATTTCTGACATTTTTCCCATTACTGCAGTGAAGTTGTGAGGAAAGAAGGAACTCATCACTCTCTGTTCCCGTGGAAAGGATGAAAAGGGGATGCAATGAAAATTAGAGGGGAAGGTAGCTAAGCTGTGGTGCTCAAGTGGAAGATGTTGGGCTGAAGATGAGTGCCTATGTAGATGTGATAATAACTGTCATCAGTGCTGATGGTGTCAGGTCAACTCTGCAATGGAATTATCTGGAAAAGCAGCACCCTACAAACAGGATTGGCTGTGTTTCCTGAAGCAGCAGTAGTTTTGTGTTGCAGCTTCTGGCATTTTCCACCGGGAAGCTGAGCCTGGGCTGTGCCAGCAGCTGGAAATGCAGATATTGAGGCATGACCAGTATAACCTGTCTGTGTTTGTTATTTGTCTGTTAAAAATCCATGCAGCGGGCAGGGCAGGACTGGTGAAAAAATCCAATTTCGTTCCATTCCCATTCTGTCAGCCCTGTAACAGCTTTGCAGAGTGCTCATTCTCTTTCCAGGTCACTTTGCCATGTCACCAGGGTGGCACAGAGCAGATCCTGGCTCCTGGCTGCTCCCACAGGCTGTGGAAGCTGTCATCTCTCCAGAGCTTAATTGCTCTCCTCAGAGAGAGAGAATTTCCTTTCTCCTTTACCACATTTGAATGGTTTGCCTTGTGAATGTGACTTTAAACATCTGCCTGTTGGCTCTTTGATACCAGATTTGGGCTGCTGACAGCTGCTGTGTTCCAGCTTGGTTTTGCTCCAGCAGCAGGTCACCCAGAGGGCAGTGCCAGGGCCACACTCAGGCCTGCATGGCAGGATTCCTGTTCTGCAGTTCCCTTCTGTCTGCAGAGCACCCGCAGGGGCAAGGGGCCAAGAACTTCTGGAAACTGAGCGGGAAAAGTGGGTCAGTCCTGCCGAGGCAGTGTCAAAAAAACCTCAGGAATTCTGATGCAGAGGCCTGTGAAGCATTGCCTGTGGTTTCTATGCCACAGGACATCTGGACAAAGGCCCAGCAGCAATTATTCAATGAGTGTGTGGAGTCAATGATTGTGCTCCATCCCTGCCAGTGCCCAAGGCCAGGCTGGCCTTGGAGCACCCTGGGATAGTGGAAGGTGCCCATGGCAGGGGTGGCACTGGGCTGACCTTGGATGTCCCTCCCCAACCATGTTGTGGTTCTGTGGTGAAATAAAAGAACCAGATTATCTGAAGCTTTCTCCCAGATTTTTAAAGATTTTCCCAAATTCGGAGGATCTGTGCCACAAGACAGCCCTGCTGAGCACCAGTTCTGTATGGAATAACCAGAATATCCTGAGCTGGGACTCACAGGGATCATCCCAGCCCCATCCCTGCCCTGACCCCCAACAATCCCACCCTGTCCATCCCTGGCAGTGCTGCCCAAACCCCCCTGGAGCTCTGGCAGCCTCAGGCTGTGCCCATTCCCTGGGCAGCCTGGGCAGTGCCAGCACCCTCTGGGGAAGAACCTTTCCTGATGTCCAGCCTGACCCTCCCTCACAAGTGTGGCTCTATAAAAGGCTGCATAAAAGGGTTTTGCTGGAGTTGTCCTGCTGGATTCCCAGTGCTGGGAAAGGAGGAGGGGTTTGTCCTTCATCTCCAGTGGCGCAGGTGAGGATGGGGAAGAAGGAAGAGCCAAGGAGGAGGGCAGAGGGCAGAGCAGGGACTGAGCAGGTGGCAGACACATCCCCTCCTGTCCCACACACCTTGTCCCCCAGCACAGGATGGGCAGGGACACTGAGAACTCCCCCTCAGGGGGCATCTGGCTCATCCTCCTCCCACAGAGCGAAGATCCTGAGGAGTGCCAGCCCAATCTGACCGTATTTTAATTAAACTCACTTACAGTGAGCAGCTCTGTGGGTTTTTGTTGTGCTCAGCTGGGGGAAGGAGAAGGATGCTCTCGAGCTTAAGCATCCTCCTAAATGTTCATTTAGTTAAATCCTGCACGTGGTATTTGACTCTGGGCAAAATAATAGTGATGCAATTAGCAATGTGGATTAGCACAAAGCCTCCAGTGCTGGGGATGTGCAGAACACAAAGCCAGCACTGGCACTCCCAGCGGGTCTCACTTTAATGAGGATTTGCAGCTCTAATTTCTCTTACAAATTTTTTTAAAGTGCTTTTCCATAGGTAAAAACTTAGGGAAGTTTTTACTTTTTTTTTCTGGAGAGCTGCCTGTGCTCTCCAGAAATGACTTAGGAGATGGCCCCAGTTGCTGAGATCCTGCTCTAACCCAGGGCCAGGCTGGATGGGTTTGGAGCACCCAGGGGCAGTGGAAGGGCTCCCTGCCATGGCAGGGTGGGATGGCATGGTGCTGGAATTCATGGAACAGAAACCTCTCTGAGTCCCTCATGGAGAGAAAGGAATGCAGGGATTGAATTAGAACCTCTAGAGAAGCTGAAATACATTAAGCCACACAGATATGAAATAGAAGTGTAAGTTTCAGTTTTAAGTAAGTAGAAATATATTCTAAGTGCCTTAAGAGACTGTGTTAGCTAGTAAAAGCCCTAAAGCCTAGTTAAAAGTTCAGTAGTGATGCCTTTCACAAAATTAACTTAGCTCCAGACATAATGAAAACATATCAGAACATTGCTTGCATTTCTGGATAGAACAGATAGAAGCATTTACATAAATAGATAAAATTATATATGTAGATTTTGGGTAAGAACTGACACTGCTTTCACACCAGGATACGTTTAGGAGGAATGCTTTAGAATCATGTTTTTAGCTGATTGGGTGATTCATGAATAGAAACCCCTGTATTGGGGTACAAGAGAAGAGAAGGGAGGAAGAAAAAAGGTGTGGGAGCTGCTGCTGTTTCTGCTCAGGACTCTGTGCCAGAATTTTAGCATGGACTTTAATACTTTAGCTCACGCTTTGATACTCTGAACTCTCTGCCTTGGAGACTGATGTGTTCATGCAATAAACAACTTTTCAGGAACCAACAACTGCCTTTGTCTCTTTGAAGACCCAAGGCCCACAATAACCTCAACAGGAGGGGCTGCAAGGACTCTTCCCACCCAAACCCAAATTCCAGGAGTCTGTGACATCCTTTGATCATCACATAATTATTTTAACTTGTCACCTTTCACTGTCATGGAATTAATTTTAAGATGGAATGTAGTGGGTTTGGTCTCTTTTCTATTTCAGACTCAACTGTCTGATACTTTGCCTTCTGTGAATGTTTTTTTTTTGGCATTTGGGGAAAGAAAAACAAGCTGAAAAGCAGAAGTAGAAAACAGAATACAAATCTGTAAAACCATTTGAGACAGCCCGTGTTCTCACCAGTCATTTACATTGTTATGTTGATTTCAAATATCCAGACAGGGAATATGTCCCTAAAATATTTCTTTTTCTGATGGAAAAATAATGTATTTTAATACAGTAGATAAATCCTGTCTCATTTTATTCCTACTTTCACTGAAATACTATCTGGACACTTTCCCATTTGCAGAGTAATGCTGTATGGGCAAGTCTGGGGGCTGTTGTTAATTTTACATACATGTCTCAAAGTTCCTAACAGGAATATAAAAATTACTCAGGTGATGTAATTAATCCTCTTTCTGCAGTGAAATAACGAAAGTGTCTTTGCAGAATCTTGGTAATTTCTCAGAATTCTTGGATGAAAATGCTCCCTGTGTGTCCCTGTGTGTGGACACCCATGTGAATGCTCACACACACAGGATTCCCTTTCATTCCCAGTTTGTGCCGGGGCTGGAAGGTCCTGGCAGTGGGAGTGGTGGGAGCTGATGGCTCCTAGGGCAGATTCCCATTCCCTTGCCTCACTCATCCAAATTTAGCCCAAATGAGGACAAATTCAGTGTGGCACAGGGACTTCCCTCCTGGGCCACAGGTGGCTGCCCTCCAAACTTCCAGGGGCTCTCCAAGCCCACCCTTTGGGCTGCTCCACACCTCCCTCACCTTTGGGCACCTTTGGCTGCTCCACAGCTCCCTCACCTTTGGGTGCTCCACAGCTCCCTCACCTTTGGCTGCTCCACAGCTCCGTCACCTTTGGAATGCTCCACAGCTCCATCACCTTTGGCTGCTCCACAGCTCCGTCACCTTTGGAATGCTCCACAGCTCCCTCACCTTTGGGTGCTCCACAGTTCTGTCACCTTTGGGTGCTCCACAGTTCCGTCACCTTTGGAATGCTCCACAGCTCCATCACCTTTGGCTGCTCCACAGTTCCATCACCTTTGGGTGCTCCACAGCTCCATCACCTTTGGGTGCTCCACAGTCTTCACCTTTGGGTGCTCCACAGTTCCATCACCTTTGGGGTCGCTCCACACCTTTGGGTCCACAGTTCTGTCACCTTTGGGTGCTCCACAGTTCCCACCTTTGGGTGCTCCACAGGTCTGAATCCACAGCTCCATCACCTTTGGCTGCTCCACAGTTCCATCACCTTTGGGTGCTCCACAGCTCCATCACCTTTGGGTGCTCCACAGTTCTGTCACCTTTGGGTGCTCCACAGTTCCATCACCTTTGGGTGCTCCACAGTTCCGTCACCTTTGGAATGCTCCACAGCTCCATCACCTTTGGCTGCTCCACAGTTCCATCACCTTTGGGTGCTCCACAGCTCCATCACCTTTGGGTGCTCCACAGTTCTGTCACCTTTGGGTGCTCCACAGTTCCATCACCTTTGGGTGCTCCACAGTTCCATCACCTTTGGGCTGCTCCACAGCTCCCTCACCGTGTCCAGGGCACACACCCTGGGATGTCAGGACATTTCCCCCTGGCTTTGTCCTGAACCTTTCTTTTCTAAGCATTTTTCTTTCCAGGAAACACAGCAGAACTCATTTCAATAATAACTTGGGTTGAATCGATTACAGAGGCTTTGTCTGTTCCCAGAATTTTGATGATCAGGTAAAACCAGGATGTGACATTCCATCTAAACCTCTCTGCACTTCTCTGGACCCTGAGTGTCTCTGATTTCTGCACGGGGCTCAGCAGGGGCTGCTGGAGGGGAGAATGAGGCTGGTGGGGCCCTGTGCCCTGACTTGTTCTGCCCATGGACAGATCAGCCAAGGTCCCACAGCTCAGGGAGGTGTTGAGTGAAACCCAGATGAATGTTTGGTCTCTGCTCAGGGACAGGGACAGGGTTCAGGGAGAGCTGGAGCTGGGCCAGGGAAGGTCAGGCTGGACATCAGGAAAGGTTCTTCCCCAGAGGGTGCTGGCACTGGCCAGGCTGCCCAGGGAATGGGCACGGCCCCGAGGCTGCCAGAGCTCCAGAGGGGTTTGGGCAGCACTGCCAGGGATGGACAGGGTGGGATTGCTGGGGGTCAGGGCAGGGATGGGGCTGGGATGATCCCTGTGGGTCCCTCCAGCTCAGGACATTCCAATTCCACGATTCTGTGGGGCTGCAGCGCTCACAAGCAGCAGAAGTCCATCTCTGCTGCCCAGTCCATCCCTGCTCCCCAATCCATCCCTGATCCCAAATCCATCCCTGATCCCAAATCCATCCCTGCTCCCCAGTCCATCCCTGCTCCCAAATCGATCCCTGCTCCCCAGTCCATCCCTGATCCCCAGCCCATCTCTGATCCCCAGTCCATCTCTGCTCCCCAGTCCATCCCTGCTCCCCAATCCATCCCTGCTCCCAAATCCCTCCCTGCTCCCAAATCCATCCCTGCTCCCCAGTCCATCCCTGATCCCAAATCGATCCCTGCTCCCCAATCCATCCCTGCTCCCAAATCCATCCCTGATCCCAAATCCATCCCTGCTCCCAAATCCATCCCTGATCCCTAGTCCATCCCTGCTCCCCAGTCCATCCCTGCTCCCAAATCCATCCCTGCACCCCAGTCCATCCCTGCTCCCTAGTCCATCCCTGATCCCAAATCCATCCCTGCTCCCAAATCCATCCCTGATCCCCAGCCCACCATCCCATCCCTGCTCCCCAGTCCATCCCTGCTCCCCAATCCATCCCATGCTTCCCCAGTCCATCCTGCTCCCCAAGTCCATCCCTGCTCCCCAATCCATCCCTGATCCCAAATCGATCCCTGCTCCCCAATCCATCCCTGATCCCACCAGCCCATCCCTAGCATCCCCTGCTCCCAAATCCATCCCTGCTCCCCAGTCCATCCCTGCTCCCAAATCCATCCCTGCTCCCCAATCCATCCCTGCTCCCAAATCCATCCCTGCTCCCCAGTCCATCCCTGCTCCCAAATCCATCCCTGATCCCTAGTCCATCCCTGCTCCCAAATCCATCCCTGCTCCCCAGTCCATCCCTGCTCCCAAATCCATCCCTGCTCCCCAGTCCATCCCTGCTTCCCAATCCATCCCTGCTCCCCAATCCATCCCTGCTTCCCAATCCATCCCTGCTCCCAAGTCCATCCCTGCTCCCCAATCCATCCCTGCTCCCCAGTCCATCCCTGCTCCCCAGTGCTCCCATCCTGCAGCCCTGCAGCAGCTCCCTGGTGCTTTCCCACTTGGTGACATTTCAAGTGACACAGAAAACAGAGAAATCAAAACCTGAGATTTCCTGTAATATCCACTCAGAACAATTTATCACTGGGGACTGAAAAGTATAAACCACTTTTTGGTCAATATTGGATTGATTTAAATATTTTGAATAAGTTTAATGGAGTTTAAATTATATCTGGCACACACTTAACTGTTCTAATAGGACAGGAAATTTTGGAAAAACTTGATACAAGAATAATTTATGTGGCTGCTTTCTGCATTGCTGTGCAGTAAATCAGTGAGAATGGATGGAAGTGATTTTTACACCTCCTGTCTCTGAGGACTGTTACAATGAAAACTCCTTTTGAAGGTCAGCAGGTGGTTTTAGTTCAGCCTCCCTCAGCGCCTTCAGGATTTAAAGCTCTTAAATGGCAAAAAGCAAATTTATTTTTTCTACCAGGAGAGTATTTTAAATAGCTTTGAATACCAGGAGAGATTTATTCCAGTTTGTGGGATCCCATAATTAGTGCTGTAGAATAGAGAAACCTGGGGTTTGCCTAGGCAGGTGTGCAGAGGGATGTGCCTGAAATCCCAGATCTGGCTGAAGTTCCTGGGGCTCCTTTTGGTTCAGATCTGGAGCTGGGACAGCAAATGAGGATTCCACGCCATGTGGACAAGGTCTGCTGTCCCCTCTCTGCTCTTTGCCTCCGTGTTTGTGCCTCTCTCTGTGACTGAGAGAAGGTGCACAAGGAGAGGTGTCCAGGGTTCATCTCCTGGGGCAGTGGAGCTGTGGGGCAGTGCCAGCTCACAGCCACCCTCCCCAGCTGTCCCTGGGCCTGACGGAGAGCAGGGACACTGCCAGGAGCCCCGTGAGGGCAGGCTGGCTCCTGTGCCATGTTCCCCGCATTTCCCGAGCCTGTGACTGTGGTATTTCCCTGTTCCCTGCATTTCCTGAGCCTGTGACTGTGGCATTTCCCTGTTCCCTGCATTTCCTGAGCCTGTGACTGTGGCATTTCCTGAGCCTGTGACCGTGGTATTTCCCTGTTCCCTGCATTTCCTGAGCCTGTGACCATGGCATTTCCTGAGCCTGTGACCGTGGCATTTCCCTGTTCCCTGCATTTCCTGAGCCTGTGACCGTGGCATTTCCTGAGCCTGTGACCGTGGTATTTCCCTGTTCCCTGCATTTCCTGAGCCTGTGACCGTGGCATTTCCTGAGCCTGTGACCGTGGTATTTCCCTGTTCCCTGCATTTCCTGAGCCTGTGACCGTGGCATTTCCCTGTTCCCTGCCCCAAGGCACCTCCTGAGCCGAAGTTGGACACTCTGTTTATCATCCAGTTCTCTTTGGGGTTTCTCCTCTCTCCCTTCCACTAGCACAGTCATTTCATGTTCCCCCTATGGCAGCCTGGTCCCACAAGGAGCTGCATGCCCAGGGCTGGCACCAGCAGCTGCAGGGACTCTGTTCCACCCAGGATCCCTCAGGATCGGGATGAGGAATGTGCTCTGCAGCTGATCTGTGCTGCCAGGGACTGAGGGCACCAGGGCTTATCCACAACTACGCAAGGAGGCTCCTGGCAAATGGTAATTACACCAGGGGATTTCACATCTTTCCTCCTCCTATTTTCTGTTCTCATTAAGAAAAGAAAAAAAGGAGGAGAAAAAATATAATTAAGAAGAAAAGAGTTCATTTTGTGTTGAAGCTGTCTGTGTGTCCTTGCTCTGCAGGAGGGACCGTGGCTGGGCCATGGTTAGCAGCGCTCCCAGAGGAGCAGGAGGCATGGGTTAAACCCCAAACCCTGGTTTGGGTTGATCCCAGAGGAGCAGGAGGTTTGGGTTGATCTCCAGCCCTGGTTTGGGTTGATCCCAGAGGAGCAGGAGGTTTGGGTTGATCCCAGAGGAGCAGGAGGTGTGAATTGATCCCTAAACCCTGGTTTGGGTTGATCCCAGAGGAGCTGGAAGGTTGAGTTGATCCCAGAGGAGCAGGAGGTTTGGGTTGATCCCTAAACCCCAGTTTGGGCTGATCCCAGAGGAGCAGGAGGTTTGGGTTGATCTCCAGCCCTGGTTTGGGTTGATCCCAGAGGAGCAGGAGGTTTGGGTTGATCACCAGCTCCAGGGAATGAGGAGCTGCTGGGGGCTCCTCCCTGCCTTGCACCCCTCCAACCTTCCCTTCAGCACCACACCTCACTGCCCCCAGAAAACATCCCTGCAGAGCCTCGGGAGCCTTGGCTGCAGCAGGGAAAGGCCCAAGGAAGAATTGGAAATTGCTTTTCTGAATCAGGAACTCGTCTGTGCCACCCAGGCTGATCAAACACAGCAA
Source organism: Camarhynchus parvulus (assembly GCF_901933205.1). Classification (NCBI taxonomy): domain Eukaryota; kingdom Metazoa; phylum Chordata; class Aves; order Passeriformes; family Thraupidae; genus Camarhynchus; species Camarhynchus parvulus. Next base: position 61,509,977 of record NC_044575.1, on the reverse strand, counting down.
ACGGCGGTGCCAGCGGGGGAGTGTGCCCATTGGCACCAGGGTGGCACCTCGATCTCACACAGCCTGTGGAGTGTGATCCAGGGCAGGTGCTGGGGTCAAGCAGCCTGTCAGGTCCCTTGGTACCAGCGAGGGAACAGCTCCTGCCTACGGGACACCGGGCAGGAGACGCGACAGAGCCGCGGAGCTGAGTCACCGCTCCCACCCCGGCTCCGTGCCCGGAATAGCAGCTCTGTCTGCTCTGGGGGTTGTTGTTTCTCTTCTCCCTTTCCCCACAAACATTTTGGAGGAGTGGGCAGAAGGAAAAGCTTCGCCGTGAGGCAGAGGCACCGTGAGCAAAGGGATGGAGAAGTGATACTGTAAAACTGCGGGGGCGGTGGCAGACCAAACCCTGCACGGGGACTTTGGGGCCTTGCTGGAGAGCTCCTGCCATGTTCCAGGTCCCTTTTCCACCCAACGAGCCCTGGGCACCTGGCTGGGAGCCGGGAGGAGCCCTCAGCCCAGCCAGGACCTGTGTCACTCTGCTGAGCAAACAGCACAGAGGGAGAGGAGCTGCTCCTGGAGCCTGCCAGGGCAAGGCCAGCCTGGAAAGGACAGGAGAAAATCCTTCCCTGCTGGAGCTCCTCTACCACAAACAAACTGAGACCAGCAGACTCTAATGTCACCCTTTTAAAGGGATTTCTTCAGAGGCTTCAGTGCAGTGGAGGAATGGGAGCAGTGCCACAGGAGCGTGAATGAAGCCAGCCCGTGGGTCCTGTGTGACCCTGCAGCTGCAGCTCTGCTGTGACCCTGCAGCTGCAGCTCTGCTGTGACCCTGCAGCTCTGCTGTGACCCTGCAGCTGCAGCTCTGCTGCCAACACTGCCAACCCAGCCCATGACTCCCATGCCCAACTCTGCAGCTACCACTTGTGACCATGTTCAGAGGGGTCTGAGGATGAGGGAAGAGACGAGGATCCGACTCCATGTTTCAGAAGGCTTGATTTATTATTTTATGATATATATTATATTAAAACTATACTAAAAGAATAGAAGAAAGGATTTCATCAGAAGGCTAGCTAAGAATAGAATAGCAAAGAATGATAACAAAGGCTTGTGGCTCAGACAGAGAGTCTGAGCCAGCTGACTGTGATTGGCCATTAATTAGAAACAACCCCATAAGACCAATCACAGATGCACCTGTTGCATTCCACAGCAGCAGATAACCATTGTTTGCATTTTGTTCCTGAGGCCTCTCAGCTTCTCAGGAGGAAAAATCCTGAGGAAAGGATTTCCCATAAAAGAAATCTGTGACAACCAATAAACGTTCTTCATATTCCTATCCATTGGTGGGGGATTTTTGTTGGTTTTCCTGAAGCAAATCTCCTATTTCCCATGTGCCTCTGCCACGTTATTCTTTCATGGTTTGCATTTACAGGTTCGTGCTCCCCTTGAGGGCCTGTAGAGCTTCCCAAGGGCTGTGACGGGGGGGACCTTCAGATAAAATAATTATAATCAAATAAAGAGAAACAGTTATTATACAAACAGCTGATACAAAAGCAGAACCTTTCCATTGAAAGGCGAAATGACAGGCTTAATGATGAATGAGACAGACTAATTAGAGGTTTCATAACTCATTAGCATCAAAAATGCGGGGATGTTTTAAAGGCAGACGAGGTGGTCAGTGCAGCAGCTCCAGGTGCCAGCAGCTCAGGCAGCAGAGGCAATCCAGGCTTTGGGCTGGCCCTGCCCTGCAGGCACGGACAGGGACTGAAGGGAAACTGCCCTCTGTGTCCCTGGTGTGTGTGTGTGTGCCTGGGTATTGCCTCACACCTCCTAGAGAAGAAAAGGGCTACGTCCTGCTCCCAAATCCATGAACACTAGTGAGGGGAATGAGGGGCACTCTGACTGCCCCTGTGAATGAGATAGGTGAAAACCTTCCAAAATTCCTGTGCCTGGGGACTTCCCGGAGCAAAGACTCACAGGGTATTTTCATATAATCCATGGGAAAAAAAACCCCTTCTATTACCATATTTTAGCACATACATCTATATAGATAAAATGAGAGAAATACTAAACTCATCAGGCTGGGCTGAGTCCAAATAGGTGTATTGGTTCCTTGGGGTGAAAGAGTAGGACTGTGTAACACAGGTGTTTTATCACCTTTCTGCCTACCTACCTTCCTTCCCACCTACCTTCATGTCTATCCATCTCTTCCTTTGTCTATCTAATCATTTATTTATAAATTCATTTATCCACCAATTTAGCTATGCATTATCTATATATTCATCCATCTATCTATGCATTTATCTATACGTTCCTCTATCATCTATCTATTAATTTATCTATTCCTCCATCTATCTATCTATCTATCTATCTATCTATCTATCTATCTATCATCTATCTATCTATCTATCTATCTATCTATCTATCTATCTATCTATCTATCATCTATCTATCTATCTATCATCTATCTATTCATTTCATCCATCTATCCATTTATCTATCTATGCATTTATCTCTATATTCATCTATCTGTCTGTCTGTCTATCTATCTAATAATTTATCCCTCTATTCATCTATTCACCTATGCCAGGTGTGGGGCTGGGGTGCCACTGTGAGCCCACCTGAGGGAGCTGCCCCAGGAGCTGGGCACAGCCTCAGGAGCAGCATTTGGAATTCTGCAGTGCTTTCACCAAGTCAATGAAATCTCTGTATAATGAAAAGATAAACTTGGAGATTTGCCTGGATGAGAGAAATCCTGCTGGTGGGGAGTTGTTGGGTTGGGAGAGAAAAACTGGAATGGGTCCTTTCACAGCCATGGTAGTGACACCAAGCTGAGCAATGGCAATGACACCAAACAGCAGTGGCAGTGACATAAACTGAGCAGTGACAATGACACCAAACTGAGCTATGGCAGTGACACCAAACAGCAATGACAATGACACCAAACAGCAATGGTAGTGACACAAACTGAGCAGTGACAATGACACCAAACTGAGTCATGGCAGTGACACAGACTGAGCAGTGACAATGACACCAAACAGCAGTGGTAGTGACACCAAACTGAGCAGTGACAATGACACCAAACTGAGCCATGGCAGTGACACAAACTGAGCAGTGACAATGACAGCAAACTGAGCCATGGCAGTGACACCAAACAGAAATGACAACAACACCAAACAGCAATGGCAATGACACCAAACAGTGACAATGACACAAACTGAGCACCAGAACACAAACTGAGCAGTGACAATGACACCAAACTGAGCCATGGCAGTGACGCCAAACAGAAATGACAACAACACCAAACAGCAATGGCCATGACACCAAACAGCAATGACAATGACACCAAACTGAGCTGGGGCAGTGACACCAAACTGAGCCGTGACAATGACACCAAACTGAGCAATGACAATGACACAACACTGAGCCATGGCAGCGACACCACACTGAGCTGTGGCAATGACACCAAACAGCAATGAGAATGACACCCAGCTGAGCCATGGCAGTGACACAAACTAAGCCATGGCAGTGACAGCAAACAGCAATGAGAATGACACCAAACTGAGCCATGGCAGTGACACCACACTGAGCCATGGCAGTGACATCAAACTGAGCTGTGACAATGACACCAAACAGCAATGACAATGATACCAAACTGAGCAATGACAGTGACATCACACTGAGCTGTGGCAGTGACACCAAACAGCAATGAGAATGACACCCAGCTGAGCCATGGCAGTGACACAAACTGAGCCATGGCAGTGACACCACGCTGAGCTGTGCCGTGTCCCTGGCAGTGTCCCCAGGCTCTCAGGGCTCGGTGCTGATGCCCAGTCCAGGCTGAGCTCGTTTTTGGTGCCCTGCAGCAGCCAGGTGCCCTGGCAGTCCTGGCAGACAGCACTGGGCCCAGCCACGGCCAGCTCAGAGCAGGGACAGCTGTGTCACAGGACGGCGCTGGCACAGCCCTGGCTCCTGAGGGGGCTCTGTCCCTGAGAACCTGCCACACAAATTCAAACCCACAGATTCTCCATGATCCAACACAGAAGGCAGGAATGTAGTGCAGAGTCGCTGCTAACTATATCCCAGTTTTGGCTTTATTTAAAGAAGTTGCTGCTTTATAATCATTCTGATTCCCATTTCTCCAAATTCTCTCTTCCAGATCATCACCTCAGTTTCCCACCCACAGGGGACATGAAATATTTAGTGACAATAATTGGCTTCAATAACTGAAGCATTCTTTAAATCCTTAAGCCAGTAAATGTTTCTTCTGGGCTGTGGTGTCACTGCATTACAGGTCTCCACTCCTCTGAAGGGTTAAGAGTCAAAAACTACAGCTGGAAATGGTGACAGATTGGCCAAAATGAGGGGAAAAAACCCACAAAGCCCCACCCACATTATGGCTTTATGTCTTTTTCCTTTTTTTTTAAATAAAACAAGCTGCCTCCTCAAAGAGCTCAGAGAGGGAAACCCTGGAGCCGAGGCGCTGGGGAGCAGAGAGGTTTGGGAGGGTTGGATGTGCTCCTGAGCAGCCATCGGCAGGAGAGTGAGTGGCGTTCTCTGCGGCACACGCAGAACGGCAGAGAGATAAAAGAGCAGAGATAGAACAGCCTCCGGAACAGCAGCGGGGAAACAGCAGAACCGAAGCAGCTGAGCGGGGTTTGCGCTGAGAGCCGCTCGGGCACGGGGTTCGTCTGCACAGCCCAGCGCCAAGGGACGGCAAAACAGCGGGAAAGCTCCGCAGTACCGGCCAGCTCCGGGCCTGCACGGACAGACAGACAGCCCGGGCACAGACAGACACACAGACGCCTCGGGGGACAGACAGAATCTCGGGGCACGGACAGACATCCCTGGGGACACACAGACATCCTGGGGCACGGACAGACAGGCATCCCGGGGCACAGACAGACATCTCGGGGCACGGGCATCCCGGGGCATGGACAGACAGACATCCCTGGGGACAGACAGACATCCTGGGGCACGGACAGACAGACATCCCGGGGGACAGACAGACACCCCGGGGTATGGACGGACAGACACGCCGGGGCACAGACAGACAGACATCCCGGGGCACGGACAGACTCCCTGGGGCACGGGCAGACATCCCGGGGAACGGACAGACAGAGACCCCAGGGCGCGGACAGACAGACATCCCGGGGGACAAACAGACACCTCAGGACACGGACAGACACCCCGGGGCACAGACAGACAGACACCCCGGAGCACAGACATCATACTGGGGCACAGACAGACATCCTGGGGCACAAACAGACAGACAGACAGACACACAGACAGACACTCCAGGGCACAGACAGACAGCCCGGGGCACAGACAGACAGACAGACAGACATGCTGATCTCCAGTCATGTCCTGATCCTGATGCTGATCTCCTGTCATGTCACAGAACCCCAGGAAGATTCAGGGAGTGCTGATCTCCTGCTGTGGTGGTGTGCACAGGGGTCTGAGGATGAGGGAAGAGACGAGGATCTGACTCGATGTTCCAGAAGGCTGATTTATTAATTTATGATATATATTACATTAAAACTATGCTAAAAGAATAGAAGAAAGGATTTCATCAGAAGGCTTGAAAGGAGAGAGAATGGAATGATAATAAAATCTTGTGACTGACCACAAAGTCTGATATAGCTGGGCTGTGATTGGCCATTAATGAGAAACAACCCCATGAGACCAATCACAGATGCACCTGTTGCATTCCACAGCAGCAGATAACCATTGTTTGCATTTTGTTCCTGAGGCCTCTCTGCTTCTCAGGAGGAAAAACCCTAAGGAAAGGATTTTCCATAAAACACATCTGTGACACGCTGTTACATCACAGCATCCCAGGATCCCTGGGGCTGGCAAAGCCCTCCCAGCCCAGGGAGTCCCAGCTGTGCCCAATGCCCACCTTGTCCCCAGCCCAGAGCTCTCAGTGCCACCTCCAGGGGACACCTGCAGGGATGGGCACTGCAACCCTCCCTGGGCAGTGCCAAGGCCTGAGCCCCCTTTCCATGGGGAAATTCCTGCTGAAATATTGATACAGTATTGGCATCTCTGATCAGTGATCAGTCACTCCCCTGTCACCCTTCACTTCCTTTGCTGCGTGGGTTTGGCAGCAAAGAGCTGTGCCTGATTTAGCAAAGATCAATTTATCCCTGGGGGAGTTATTTCACTGCTCAGCACCATTTTTTGGTAGTAAATTTCATTTACTTTTGTCTGTTGACCAAGGGAGAATTGATACCTATCCATGTCTTTTAAACCCCATTAACCCCATGATGGAACAAACATAGAGAAGCCCCTTAATTCAAATATACATAATCAAAAAGTCATGCAAGCTAAATTAGATATACAGTTAGAGCAAGAGATGCCATCTGTTCAAACTTTCTGAGGGCTAAAGTAACTGAGATGAAGCCAATTTTGGTAACAATAATAAAATTATGCTGCGGAATTACAGGCTCTGTGTCTCACCATTTATTCCCTTTCTCCCAAATTATTCTCCTAAATCATATGAATACGAACCCCTTCACTCTTTCATTGTTCTGCTTGTCTTTTCACTATGAAATCCACCAACCCTTGTCAGGGAAAAGCAGAGCAGGAGCTGCAGAGCTGCGGAAGCGCCGTAGGAAAACGTGTCATTAATTTCTGAGAGCAGTAATTTCAGATATTTTACACGCTCCCTTCAGCCGGTCACTGCTTGTTCAACACGGGCAAATCGGTGTTAAATTACAGAGCTGGCCCCTGGGGGCAGTGCCTGGAAAGGGGCTGGGCTGGTGGCCCCGGGCTGTGTCACACAGAGGGACAATCCCCAAAATGGGGCTGGGCTGGTGGCCCTGGGCTGTGTCACACAGAGGGACAATCCCCAAAATGGGGCTGGGCTGTGTCACACAGGGGGACAATGCTGGGCTGGTGGCCCTGGGCTGTGTCACACAAGGGCAGCGCTGGGGCACCCGGCAGACCCTCACACCCAGCTCCTGGGGGAGTCCTGAGCCAAACCCCGTATGGTGGGACAACAATTTAATGCTTCAGACGTGACACATGGCAGCTGGGAAAGGCAGAGCGGGGAGGAGAGGGGCTGTAATTCCTACGGAGTGCCCAGCTGTGCCCTGGCAGTGCCACAGAGCTGTGCCAGCCCTGTCCCCAACCCACGGCCTGGCTGGGGCACAGCAGGGTCCTGTGCCCTGCCCCCAACCCCACGGCTGGGCTGGCAGCTCCTGCGGGACCTGGGTCTTGTGACACCCAGCTCCTGTGTCACCCAGTCCCTGTGTGACACCCAGACACTGTCACACCCAGCTCTTGTGTGACAATCAGCTCCTGTGTCACACCCAGCTCCTGTGTCACACCCAGCCCCTGTGTCACACCCAGCTCCTGTGTCACACCCAGCTCTTGTGTGACAATCAGCTCCTGTGTCACACCCAGCCCCTGTGTCACACCCAGCTCCTGTGTCACACCGAGCTCCTGTGTCACACCCAGCCCCTGTGTCACACCCAGCTCCTGTGTGACAATCAGCTCCTGTGTCACACCCAGCCCCTGTGTCACACCCAGCTCTTGTGTGACAATCAGCTCCTGTGTCACACCCAGCCCCTGTGTCACACCCAGCTCTTGTGTGACAATCAGCTCCTGTGTCACACCCAGCCCCTGTGTCACACCCAGCCCCTGTGTCACACCCAGCTCTTGTGTGACAATCAGCTCCTGTGTCACGCCCAGCCCCTGTGGCCTTTGCGTGACTGCAGCTCTCTCCCAGAGAAGGAACTGCTCTACAAAATATTTTTTGATATTTCAACCATTTTTATCTCTCCTCCTCCCTCCACTACAATGTTCACACCTGACAGGCACGGGATTTCTTTCATAAACATGTTTCCACTAAAAGCCTCTGGCCTCACCTTTCCCATGGGAAACAATCCATCTCAGAAATGGTTTTACCGCGGAACCCTTGGTCCTTGGCACAGACACATCTCCAGGAGTACAGGTGCTGTAATTTCCCCAGGAGGGGCCTTTCCTTCGGGGAGGAGGTGAGGGGACAGTGACCCTGGGCAGGAGCAGAGCCAGCTGCCTGCCTGCACTGCCCCATGTGCAGCATCTCTCTTTGTCCCCAGAACAGGAATCTCTCCTGCTCTCGGCCTCGTACTCCCTTCTGAAGAGCAATTTCTGACACTGCAGAGCATTTTTTATCCCCAGCATTTTCATCCATTGTGCGTTGTCTTCCTCATTTTTCAGGAATCCTTCTCCCCGAGGTTGTTGCATATTTATCTGAGCAGGGGTTGGGAGCTCGAGTGGTGTCAGACCATGATGCCAGCCATAAAACCTGACTGAGGAGAATTCATTTTCCCTCTTGGAGAGCCAGGAGCGGGTGCCACAGCAGCTGAGAACATGTCAGCCAGCATTAAAGTGTTCCCAGACCAACCCAGAGAGGATAGCTGGCATTTTTCACAGATATTTATGATTCTGCAGAATTAGCAAATCATATTTAAGTATATGAGTCTTTTTAGCCTGAAAACAAAAATAAAGCAGGAACAGTAATGTGTAAATCTAGAACACTGAAAATGAGTCAAGGGAGTTTACAAACCCTGTTTAAAGATGAATTTCTAATGAGATATGACAAGAAATTAATCCCTTGCGACTTGGGTAATGAGCACAACAGCTCCAATTTATAACCAAGGGGGAGGGTAACTTTACTACAGGTTTTTGAGGGGAGTTGTAGGAAAAACTGTCAATAAAAACACTGGGGGCAAACTGCTGAGGACAGAATGGGTGTTTGTAACAGCCCCAGGTAAAGAAGGCGTGGGACACCCAAAAAAAGAGATTTGAGCTCCAGCCTAGGGAGCCTTCCCAGGTCCCCAGGAGGTGGGAGAGTCCCAGTGCCCCTCTGGCTTGGCTCTGTCCTGGAACCCTCCCTGCACCACCATCTCCCAGCCCAAACTGCATTTCTGCTCCTGAGCTGCCCCTGTGCCACCCCTGCTTGTCACCGTGGTGTTTTCTGAAAAATCCCTTCACCAGGAGTTCTTTTCCTGGCAAGATGAGAAACCCCAGCTTCTCCTATGTTTGCTGCTCTGGAATGTGGCCGTGAGATTGTTTATCAAAGTGAATTGTTTTTAATTAATGGCCAATCACAGCCAGCTGTGTCAGGACTGGTCAGTCACGGGTTTTTATTATTTATTCTTTTTTAGCTTTCTGGTGTCTCCTTTCTCTTTCTTTAGGATAGTTTTAGTAGATCATTTTCACACAATATAATGTAATGTAACGTAATATAGCGTAATATAATGTAATATAGCGTAATATGGTGTGATATGATATGATATGATATGATATGATATGATATGATATGATATGATATAATATAATATAATATAATATAATATAATATAATATAATATAATATAATATAATATAATATAATATAATATAATATAATATAATATAATATAATATAATATAATATAATATAATATAATATAATATATAATATAATATATCAGCCTTCTGAGAACTTGGAGTTAAATTTTCATCTCTCACCTCGTCCTGGGGACCTCACCACCCGCTCACTTCTGAGCTGCCCTGGGACCTGTCCCCTCTTGGTGACAGTGCCTGGCCAGAGGGGATGCCAGGACCCACAGACACAGAGAGTTCCTGGCTAAAATAGCTGCTAAATATCCTCAGGTAAAATGTGAATAAAGATGGCTTTTCTTTTTTTTTCTTCCTTTCCCGGGAATTTAGTGAGCACAGTAAGCAGCTTAGGAATCCATGGAGGTGTAAATAAAGCAGGGTGCAGTGCCAGGGAGCCGGGTGCTGGGGCCGCTGTAATTGTGCAAGTTGCCACCGTGGTGAAAATAAATTACATTTATGTGCTGTCTGTGAGTCAGCTGTCGGAGCAACAGCTGAGAGGAAAAGCTTCCACAATTCTATTAGCTGTAATGGATTTGGAGGTTCAAACACCATCTATCATCCCAGGCCCACCCAAAATGAAAAGCAATATGTAGAGCTAATTAAATACAGTGCCAGCAATTAACTGCTCTGCAGAGGTTCTGATTCCCAGGGTGAAGGGGTGGATGCCATTCCCAGTGGGACTTCTGGCACCAGGGGACCCCAGCAGGGCTGTGTCCAGCTCTGGGCCTGTGGGAAATAGATTTATAGAGAATTCTCAAAGCTGATAGAGGGTTCATATAGTGTGTACCTGTCTGATGAGGCCTCTGGTGTCGAGATGACCCCGAGGTGTTGGAAAGTCTCTTTTTCTCAGCCCCAAGACCAAAGAAGAAGTCAGGATTCCTTGACTCTGCTTCTCAAGGTTGTTTATTTTTGCTTATCTCTATCATGCTTTCTCTGACCTGCTGAGGTCTGTCCAGCAGGTTGGGTTGTGGCACAGTCCCTGCCCTTGGGGTGGTGTTGGCTTTTTATACTAAAAACTACGTGTACTTTATTTACAATAATGTTCCAATACCTATCACCTATGTCAGACACTCTGTCTCTACTCTAAACCAATCCAGAAGTGCCACCATCCCAGCAGAAGATGGAGGAGGAGGAGAAGAGAAGGAGAAGGAGAAGAAGAAGAAGAAGAAGGAGAAGAAGAAGAAGAAGAAGAAGAAGAAGAAGAAGAAGAAGAAGAAGAAGAAGAAGAAGAAGAAGAAGAAGAAGAAGAAGAAGAAGAAGAAGAAGAAGAAGAAGAAGAAGAAGAAGGAGAAGAAGGCAGGACACGCCCAGATTCCTCCATCTTGCCCCTTGAACCCCCATTCTAAATCCCCAAAATTCTACTTTTTCACCCTGTGATAAATTCACTGTCATTCTACTCAAACCCTTGTGGCTTGTAACTCCTCACACAAAGTTGGGAATTGTTTCCATGGGCTAAAATCAAAGGCACAGGTGTCTGTGACTCCGTGCCAAGGTCTCTGAGCCCCTGCCAGGGTCTGGAGTGCCCCAGGGCAGCCAGAGCAATGTCCTGGGTTCTGACACCTGTCTGTAAACTCTGAGACAAGAAATGTTGAGATAACCATGTTATGGACTGAGACTGACACTGCTGGGAGAGCACAGCTGTGGAGCTGCTGCAATGAGCCTGGGGGAGGCCAGAGCGCTCCCAGCTTTTGTATTTGTGGGGTGCCCTGTGGCAGGAAGGAATGATGAATCTGACTCCATGTTCTCAGAAGGCTGATTTATCATTTTATAATACTATATTATATTAAAGACTACTGTACTAAACTATACTAAAGAATACAGAAAGAGTACTTACAGAAGGCTAAAAAGATAATAATGAAAATTTCGAGAGGGGCTGGGAACACAAACCCTGTGAGGAACCCCTGAGGGAGCTGGGGGTGCTCAGCCTGGAGAAAAGGAGACTCAGGGGTGCCCTTATTGCTCCCTACACCTTCCTGCAGGGAGGCTGCAGACACGTGGGGTCGGTCTCTGACAGAACCAGAGGACACAGTCTGCAGCTACGGCACGGAAGGCACAGGTTGGAGATTAGGAAGAAATTTTTCACCCAAAGAATAATAAAGCACTGGGATGCTCTTCCCAGGGAGGTGGTGGAATCACCATCTCTGGAGGTGTTTACAAAAAGCCTGGACATGGCACTGGGTGCTACAGTCTGGGTGAGGTGTGAGGGCACAGGTTGGACTCGATGATCTCAGAGGTCTCTTCCAACCTCATCATTCTGGGATTCTGGGATTCTGGGATTCTGGGATTCTGAGATTCTGGGATTCTGGGATTCCATGGGATCATCCCAGCCCCATCCCTGCCCAGATCCCCAACAACCCCACCCTGGGCATCCCTGGCAGTGCTGCCCAAACCCCCCTGGAGCTCTGGCAGCCTCGGGGCCGTGCCCATTCCCTGGGCAGCCTGGGCAGTGCCAGCACCCTCTGGGGAAAGAACCTTGCCCTGAAATCCATCCCAAAGCTCCCTGGCCCAGCCCAGCTCTCCCTGGTGCTGTGCCTGCCCCACAGCAGGGGTGGGAGCTGCGCTGGGCAGGAGCTGCAGCCCCTGAGCTCAGCCCCATCCCCTCTCCAGCCTCTGCTGCACAGAGAACTGCTCTTCTCACCCACCTGGGAATCCTGGCTGCTGGTGAGTACAAATAAGCAGCTTTTACAGGCATCATTCTCATCTTGGCTCCCACAACTGAGAAAACCTCGGCTTTTATTTTATTTCTCTGTACTCTGAAGTGCTGGATTTGAATGGTGAGTGCTTAAACGGGCTTGAGAGTAATGTTGGAAAGGAGATGAAGCAAATAGCCTTAAGTGCTCTCTTTATAAGGAGATAACAATTATCAATGTCTGAAGGAAAATAACATCTAAAAGTGATGCAAACTCCTTGCAGTGGTTATAATATATTGAAAAAAAAAAAGAACAGCACAAAACCAGAGCTCTCACATTTAGCCAATTAACTCAATTAAATATATTGTTATGGGAAGATGGCACAGAGAGGGTCAGGATCTGCCAGCAGTGAGTTTATGGTGGTTAAAAAGCACCAAAAGTGCCAAGGGGTGGCACTGGGTGGGATTTGAGGTCCATTCCCCCCCAGACCAGTCTGGGATTCCCTGGTTCTCTCCCTGCTCCTGCACACCCTGCACAGCTGGGACTGTGCTGCCTCTTCCTCCTGGACTCTCTCCTACTGAAGGAAAAAACTAATTAACAATTCCACGTTTTTCAGCGGGCAGGGATGGGTTCACAGACTGTAAATTTACATCGAATTCACAGTGAATTTTTTGCAAAATAAGAAAAAATTAGGACAGCAGGAAAAAGTGCAGCCCTGCTCTGCACTGCTCTCCCCCTCCTGGCCTGTCACAAACCCTGCTGATAGACTTTTTGACTTCATCCTCCTGCTGAAACTGCTAAATTAAAATGTTTCCACAGGAAACCACCCTTAATGTGAGCTGCAGACTCCTGGCAAGAATCCATTTTGCCGGGAGCAGTGACCAGGCTGCCAGAGCTGCACTGCCAGCCCTCACACACCCTGTGCTGGGCCATGCCCAACCATTAATTAGGGAATGGCACAGCTCCTGCAGGACAGCCACGGGCCCCTCTCCTCCTGCTCCACATCTGTGCTGAGCTGAGAGGCAGCCATGGGAACTGGACTCATTCCTATCCTATATTTCATTTATTGGCATGAGGCTTTGATGTATTGCGCCAAACCACACTTAAACCCCAACAATCAGTCACAGATCAGGATGACTGAAGCCCACCAGTGGCCTGAACACTGTTCCAAGCTGTGGTTGGGTGCAAGTGAGGCAGAATGGAGTCATAAGTGCCAAAATCCACACCTGCATCATCCTGCCATTGGTCCCTGGGCAGGAGGGGCCAGGCAGGAGCAGCAGCAGGGACAGAAAGGGGACGAAGGCAGGAAATGCTGAGCAGGCAGGTGTCACATTCACATTTTCTGAAAAATCCCCTTGCCCAGGATTTTCTCCTGGGAAGCTGAGAAGCCTCAGAGAAAAAGGAAAACAATTCTTATCTCATTTGCTTCTCCTGTGTTTTGCTGCTTTGGAATGTGGTTGGAGATTGTTTATCCAACAGGTGGTTGTTTCATTGGTTTCATGGAAATTGTTTTAACTTAATGACCAATAAGGGTCAGGCTGTGTTGGACTCTGGAAGGAGTCATGAGATCCATTATTGTTCTTTGTAACCCTCTGTCTGTATCCTTTCTCTATTCTTTAGCAGAGTTTTAGTATAGCATAATATAATGTAATGTAATGTAATGTATAATGTAATGTAATGTAATGTAATATAATATAATATAATATAATATAACGTAATATAATATAATATAATATAATATAATATAATATAATATAATATAATATAATATAATGAAATGTAATGTAATATAAACCAATTAGCCTTCTAAGAACATGGAGTCAGATTCATCATTTCCTTCTTGCCACAGGGGACCCCAAAAACACCACAGGCAAGAGGGTGAGGCCCAGAGGGGCTGCTCAGGGATGGGGGAGAGCAGCTGCAGCTTGGCTGTGCCAGGGAAGGTGTGAGCTGATGTCTGTACAAACAATTCCTGGGAGAGGGGATGGGGGAATGGCTTTGAGCTGGGCTGGGTGTCTGTCCCCACTTCCATCCGTGGGTTTGTCACAGAGCCCTGACAGCTCAGCTCCTGAAGTGGCCAAGTCAGAGTTTCTGAACTCTGGAATTAAGTTCCATCCATAGGTTTGTCCCAGAGACCAGACAGTTCAGTTCCTGAAAGAGCCAAATGGGAATTTCTGACCTTTGGGATTCATTTCCAGCCCAGGTTTGTCCCAGCAGCTACTGAAACAGACAGATGGGAATTCCTGACCTTTGGGATGAACTTCCAGCCAGGTTTGTCACAGAGCCTGGACAGTCTGGCCAAATGGGGCTGCACAAGGAGGAGTTTCTGAACTTTGGGGAAATGCCAGGTTCAAGGGGGGTGTGGGGCAGGGGAAGGCTGCACCTTCCTGGTACCTCAGCAATGGGGAGGAAGAGAAAATGTACAGGAGTTTGGGATGAAAGGAGGCTGCACCTCTGAAACCCTGTGGGCTGAGCCCCAGAGCTCTGTCCTTGCCAGGAAGGAAGGAAGGAAGGAAGCAAGCAAGAAAGCAAGCAAGCAAGCAAGCAAGCTGTAGCACTCCTGCAGCTCCTGGCTGTGCCCAGAGGGATTTTCTGCGCAGCTGGACAGAGCCCCTGTCCCTCTGTCCCAGGAGCAAATCCCCCATGGGAGCACCCAGCCAGCCCGGGTGCCCTGGGCAGGGACAGGGCTGTCCCTGAGGGGGGACACCGAGGGACCCTGGTGGCTCCAGCCCTGGGGCTGAACAGCAAAGCAGCACAGAATGATAAAATCCCAGAATCCCTGAATGGGATTTCAGTTGGAAAGGACCCCAAATCCCCACCCAGTGCCACCCCTGCCATGGCAGGGACACCTCCCACTGCCCCAGGGTGCCCCAATGTCCAGCCTGGCCTTGGGCACTGCCAGGGATCCAGGGGCAGCCACAGCTGCTCTGGCAATTCCAGCCCAGCCAGGAATTCCCAGTTCCCAATCTCCCATCCATCCCTGCCCTCTGGCACTGGGAGCCATTCCCTGCGTCCTGTCCCTCCAGCCCTTGTCCCCAGTCCCTGTCCAGGGTCCCTTGTGTCCCAGGAGAATATCTGGTCCTGAGCAGGGGGATTAAGCCTGACAAAGAAAAAAAACCCTTTGAGATCAGCCTCAGGCCCAGACTGTTGTTTTCCTGGTTTGATTTCTTGTGTTTTGTTTTGTTTATTTCCCATTTGGGGATCTTTGGAGCCCACTTAAAGGGTGGCAGCAGAATGCAGATATAAGAAATGACATCCTGTCTTTAGGATGAGATTACTGCTGCCTTAATGGACCCTCAGAGCAATGGAGTAAATAGAGGGAGATAAATCCACAAGGCTGTGCAATATCTTTAGAAATATTTTTTATTTCTCATATTTATAATGTTTTCTCACAATGCAATTCTACAAAGGCATTAAATACAAACGTGAAGTTCATAACTTGTGTAAACTTCCAAGAGAATGTTTTCCTTCCAGCTTGGTAGTAAACGTCCATGTGAAATGCATTTAAATAACATTTTCAATTCAACGAGCAGTGCCAGGAATGACATTTTAAAAAGTTACAGTACAAGCATCAATGCAGGAATCAGATGCAGCATAAAAAGGAGAGATAACTCTGCAGAGGAGCCTCGGCTCAGAGAAACAGTGGCTCAGGTGTCTTGGGACAGGTCCCTGAATGGGTTTTGGGGTCTGCCTGGTGGCAGGGAGCCCCCAGGATTTGGAGATGCCCAGAAAAAGCAGCAAAAGCCAAAAGGATCCCCAAAAAGTGCTCCCAGAGTGAGCTCCTGACTGACGATGGGAACTTGGGGAGGTTTTATCTCCATCTTCTGAAAACAGCAACAGGAACCAAAGAGTGGAGGGCAGGAGGGGAAGGGAGCTCAGGCAGGAGGGAACAGGAGAGCAGCCTTGGCTGCAGCACTTGTGGTGTTTTCTGGGGTCCCTCGTGGTGGGAAGGAATGAGTCTGACTCCATGTTCTTAGAAGGATAATTTACAATTTTATGATATGATATGATATTACAGAATACTATACTAAACTACACTAAAGAATAGAGAAAGGATTCAGACAGAATGCTTAACAAGATACTAATGAAAAAACTCCTTCCAGATTCCAACACAGCTGGATCCTGATTGGTCATTAAGTGAAAACAATTCACATGTTGGATAAACAATTTCCCAACCACATTCTAAAGCAGAAAAACGGAGGAGAAGCAAATGAGATAATTATTGTTTTCCTTTTTCTCTGAGGCTTCTCAGCTTCCCAGGAGAAAAAATCCTGGTGAAGGGAGTTTTCAAAAAATATAACAGTAACAGCTGGCACTGCATGGCATTTAAGGATTGAAGGATTTAGGTTCCTTCCAACCCAAAGCATCCCATGGTTCTGTGATTTCCCCGCCATGCTCTGGCTCTTGGGACACCCTGGGCTGTTCTCTGGGGGTTAATGCCCATCTGTGAGCCCTGCTGGCTGTGCCCATGTGTCACCCTGACTTTTTAAGTTTTTCTAAGCTGAAACATTCTGATATTTACATTCTTGTAACGAACTTTCTCACACACTTTCTGTAAATAACTTATTGTTCTGCATTCTTTTATGGAGGAGGAGAAATTTGATGGACTGTTGGTTTGTCCAGTGTCATTGGAGAGGTGGCACTGTCACCCTCCAATCCACTGTCACTTTTGGAGATCTATAAGTGTTGGAGTCAGAAATTAAAAATTCTCTCTTTACCCTTGGGCGAGCTGTATGTTTTGTTGGGTTATTTTGTGTCCTACAGTGACGCCCGTGTTATTTCTTTTCCTATAGTGACACTCCTGGCCCTGCCACCCCTCTGTCCCCAGGGCAAGGTGGCACCAGCCTTGCTCTGGTCCCAGACCCGAGCCACAGCACCTCAGCAGCCCCTGTGGAGAAAAGCCTCTCCAGCAGACAGGCCAGCAGTGTTTCCAGCCCACATCAAGTCCAATTAATCCATTCATCAACGACTGCAGCACTTGAGCTTCATGTGACGGAGTCAGAGGAACTGGAAGCAGGAAGATGCAGCGAATCATGGTCTGCATCTCCTTGCCAATGCAAATCTGCTCCCCTGAGTCCATTCCCAAGGAACTTCTGAAATAGAGTCAGATTAAATGAATTTTCAGCCACACAGCCCCTGGAGAGCTGCTCCTGTGACTCCCAGCTGTATTTCACCAGGCAAATAGCAAAATGGGAATGCAGAACTCCCGGGTTCTTCCTGCTGCCTTGGCAAGGCTTCCCTGGATTTAAGCAATTTCCAAGCAGCTTTGATTCCAAAGTGCAGTGTGATCCCTAAACCTGCACCCAGAGAATCAGCAGCCACTGAGGGTGGGGTTGGTGTTATTCCATTACACAGCAGTGCCCAAATGTGTCTCGTGTTCCCTTCAGCATCATTCACACCCCATCATTCCCACTTTCCCTGGAATTGCCCAGAGCTGGTGGCCCACTTTTCTTCCTGGAACACTTGTCATGCAAGATGAATAGAAAATATAACATTGAATAGAAAATAAAATATTGAATAGAAAGTAGAATAGATAATAGAATATTGAATAGAAAATAGAATATTGAATAGAAAATAGAATATTGAATAAAACTTCATTTACCTTCACCCACTTGTTGTGACTCTGAAGGTTTTTATCATAAAATTCAGATAACCTGCAGCATTTAAAGCAGGGAGTGCCTGGTACCACAAGATGCTCTTCATTAATATTCCCACATTAATTTGTGAATCATGAGATTTTAAACTGTGATAAGTGTCTGCACATCAAGGTTATTTGTCTCTTAATAGACACAGTGCCTCAGTGGAGAATCAGCCAACAAGGGCTGTTTTCCTTTTCCTTTCTCTCAGAAGAGGCACATGACAGGATGACTAGACCATAACACAAATTAGTAGTAATTGCAACATTTTCTTTTCTAATTGCCTAAAAATCGAGTTAATGTGTTTAAAAACAAAACAAAACCAAAAAAAACTCCACAACATTTCAAGTAACTCTCAGTGGAAGATGCTGTGTAAGCTGTGAGGGAATCTGAGAGAGCTGGGGGGCTCACCTAGAGAGGAGGAGGCTCCAGGGAGAGCTCAGAGCCCCTTGCAGGTCCAGGGACCCTGTCCTGTGTCCTTCCACCCCCAGGGACCCTGTCCTGTGTCCTTCCCCTGCCAGGGACCCTGTCCTGTGTCCTTCCACCCCCAGGGACCCTGTCCTGTGTCCTTCCCCTGCCAGGGACCCTGCTCCATGTCCTGCCAGGCTCTGGGTCTCCCTGCTGTGTCCCTGTGTGTCCCTGCTGTGTCCCTGTGTGTCCCTGTCAGGCTCTGTGTGTTTCTGTTCTGTCCCTGTGTGTCCCTGCCGTGTCTCTGGGTGTCCCTGGGGATGCTGGGGACAAGAGGGGTGGCAGGGGCACTGCTGGCTGCAGCTGCTCTCAGGGGACACAGGTGGCAGAAACCACCCCTGGGGAGCAGAGGTGACACTGATGGAATCCTGCTCCGAGGGGACACAGGAGGAGGCCCAGCAGTCAGAGCCTGCACTGCTGCCCACAGCCTCACACACTCACTCTGCTCACACCTCACTTGCACCTCACTGCTGCTCACAGCTCTGCTGCCACACCTCACTGCTGCTCACACCTCACTGCTGCCCACACCTGCACTGCTGCCCACACCCTGCACTGCTGCTCACAGGCTGCACTGCTGCCCACACCCTGCACTGCTGCTCACACCCTGCACTGCTGCTCACACCCTGCACTGCTGCCCACACCCTGCACTGCTGCCCACAGGCTGCACTGCTGCCCACAGCCTGCACTGCTGCTCACACCCTGCACTGCTGCCCACAGGCTGCACTGCTGCCCATAGGCTGCATTCCTGCTCACAGGCTGCACTGCTGCCCACAGGCTGCATTCCTGCTCACACCCTGCACTGCTGCTCACAGGCTGCACTGCTGCCCACAGCCTGCACTCGCCCATAGGCTGCATTCCTGCTCACAGGCTGCACCCCCACACCCTGCACTGCTGCTCACACCCTGCACTGCTGCTCACAGGCTGCACTGCTGCTCACACCCTGCACTGCTGCTCACAGGCTGCACTGCTGCCCACACCCTGCACTGCTGCTCACACCCTGCACTGCTGCTCACACCCTGCACTGCTGCCCACACCCTGCACTGCTGCCCACAGGCTGCACTGCTGCCCACAGCCTGCACTGCTGCTCACACCCTGCACTGCTGCCCACAGGCTGCACGCTGCCCTAGGCTGCATTCCTGCTCACAGGCTGCACTGCTGCCCACAGGCTGCATTCCTGCTCACACCCTGCACTGCTGCTCACAGGCTGCACTGCTGCCCACAGCCTGCACTGCTGCCCATAGGCTGCATTCCTGCTACAGGCTGCACTGCTGCCCACACCCCTGCACTGCTGCTCACACCCTGCACTGTTCACAGGCTGCACTGCTGCTCACACCCTGCACTGCTGCTCACAGGCTGCACTGCTGCTCACAGCCTGCATTCCTGCTCACAGCCTGCACTGCTGCTCACACCCTGCACTGCTGCCCACACCCTGCACTGCTGCCCACAGGCTACATTCCTGCTCACAGGCTGCACTGCTGCCCACACCCTGCACTGCTGCCCACACCCTGCACTGCTGCTCACAGCCTGCACTGCTGCTCACACCCTGCACTGCTGCCCACAGCCTGCACTGCTGCTCACACCCTGCACTGCTGCTCACACCCTGCACTGCTGCCCACACCCTGCACTGCTGCTCACAGGCTGCACTGCTGCCCACACCCTGCACTGCTGCTCACACCCTGCACTGCTGCCCACAGCCTGCACTGCTGCTCACAGCCTGCACTGCTGCCCACAGGCTGCACTGCTGCCCATAGGCTGCATTCCTGCTCACAGGCTGCACTGCTGCCCACAGGCTGCATTCCTGCTCACACCCTGCACTGCTGCTCACAGGCTGCACTGCTGCCCACAGCCTGCACTGCTGCCCATAGGCTGCATTCCTGCTCACAGGCTGCACTGCTGCCCACACCCTGCACTGCTGCTCACACCCTGCACTGCTGCTCACAGGCTGCACTGCTGCTCACACCCTGCACTGCTGCTCACAGCCTGCATTCCTGCTCACAGCCTGCACTGCTGCCCACACCCTGCACTTCTGCCCACACCCTGCACTGCTGCCCACAGGCTGCACTGCTGCCCACAGGCTGCATTCCTGCTCACAAGCTGCATTCCTGCTCACACCCTGCACTACTGCTCACAGCCTGCACGGCTGCTCACAGCACCAGAGTCAGCCCTAACAGACAGGTTTCTTTCCCTTGGAACTGGGATTCTGTACATTCTAGTTGTTTATTCACACAGAAGCAGAAGGAGTATCTATACAGGAGCAGTTTCCAGTGTCAGGCTCTGCCCCTCTCCTGCTCCAGCTGCCTTTGGGCTCCTGTGCTGCCCTGAGGGCCCTGCAGGAGCCTGCTGCTCACCCCAGCAGCCAGCAGCTCCTGGAGAACATCCTCTCCTGCCCATCTCTGACCCCAGTGGAGCCGTGCACGCTGCTCCAAAGCTCTGGGTGCTGTTTTGGGGGCACCCTGTCGTTAACAATCTCATTATTCCTCCCTGGCAGTGTGTGAGGCCCTGGCACAGGTGCCCAGAGCAGCTGTGGCTGCCCCTGGATCCCTGGCAGTGCCCAAGGCCAGGCTGAGCACTGGGACACCCTGGGACAGTGGGAGGTGTCCCTGCCATGGCAGGGGTGGCTCTGGGGGGCTCTTAGGACCCCTCCAACACAGGGCACTCCATGATTTAATGATTCTGTGGCTCTAAATCTCCCGTGCAGTTTGTTCCTCACCTGGCAGAGCCCTGCAGAGCCTGGGTGCTCCTGGGCTGGCCTTGGCTCTGTCCCTGCTGCCTCCTGGGGACAGCTCTGGTGTGAGGTGCTCACAGGGGTCCCAGGATGAGGGAATAGATGAGGATCTGACTCCATGTTCCAGAAGGCTGATTTATTATTTTATGATATATCTTACATTAAAACTATACTAAAAGAATAGAAGAAAGGATTTCATCAGAAGGCTAGCTAAGAATAGAAAAAGGAATGATAACAAAGGTTTGTGGCTTGGACAGAGAGTCCGAGCCAGCTGACTGTGATTGGCCATTAATTAGAAACAACCACATGAGACCAATCACAGATGCACCTGTTGCATTCCACAGCAGCAGATAATCATTGTTTGCATTTTGTTCCTGAGGCCTCTCAGCTTCTCAGGAGGACAAACCCTAAGGAAAAGATTTTCCATAAAAGATGTCAGTGACACACTGGTGCAGGGGTGCCAAGGGGCAGGGCCTGGGCACTTCCAGGGGGCAGGAACAGCCTGGGGGATGTGGGATGGGGGCTTGGCTGTGCCCACCTCTGCCCAGAGAACAAACGTGCTATTCTCTAATGGAAAAGCAGCAGCTGCCTCTGGTGCATTGTTTGTGCTGCCTCAGCAATGTGCTGCAGGAGCACTTGTGGTCCCCTCACAGCCTGTCACAGTGTCACAGTGTCCCCCTGGCTGTCCCCTGGCTGCCATCCTCCTCCTGCTGCTCTGCACATGCACCAAACCCAGAGCTCCAGCTCTCCTCAGACTCTGTTTTTCTCAGCTGTGACAGTTCTTCATCTGTTTTTGGTGGGGTTCTTCCCTCCAAATTCATGAGCCACTAAATTGGCACATTGTGGTATTGTGATTTAATTCTCCATGTCAGGGCTGTCACCTTTATAAATATTTCTCATAAGTTTTATGGATCACTGCACCAGCAGACTGCGAGGGAGAAGAAGGGGAGTAAATTCTGTCTCAGGAGGAGCTGTTGAACATTTCTGTGGCTGTTGGGGGTAGCTGGGTCTGGCCTTGTGCTGGCCTGGCTCGGGGACAGCCAGGGAATGCTGTGTTGGTGCAGAGGAGACACAGCCCCTGGGGGTTATTTAAAATGAGCTGGAGTAAATGAAATGGGAGGCTGCAGCTGGGAAAAGGACAGGGGAACACTGGGGAATGTAGCCATGATATTCTCTGAAAAATCCTTTCCTTAGGGTTTGTCCTCCTGAGAAGCTGAGAGGCCTCAGGAACAAAATGCAAACAATGGTTATCTGCTGCTGTGGAATGCAACAGGTGCATCTGTGATTGGTCTCATGTGGCTGTTTCTAATTAATGGCCAATCACAGTCCAGCTGGCTCGGACACTGGGCCCGAGCCACAGACCTTTGTTATCATTCCTTCTTTTTCTATTCTTAGCTAGCCTTCTGATGAAATCCTTTCTTCTATTCTTTTAGTATAGTTTTAATGTCATATATATCATAAAATAATAAATCAGCCTTCTGAACCATGGAGTCAGATCCTCATCTCTCCCCTCATCCTAAGACCCCTGTGAACACGGTCACAGGGGAGGAAAGGAATCATGGGGTCATTTAGGCTGGAGAAAACCTCTGAACCCACCGAGTCCAGCCATGGGATCCTCAGGTCCAAGGAGGGCAGGGAAACCACCCCAAAGGGCAGGGAAACCACCCCAAAGGGCAGAGAAACCATCCCAAAGGGCAGAGCCAGGTCAGGCTGTGCCAGGAACCAGGAGAGCTTTGAAGCAGGGACGTGCTGGGAGCCAGAGGAGGAGGAGGAGGCCACAGAGGGAGGCCAGGAAAACAAAATCCTGGCAGGGAGCAGAGGCAGCTGAGCTGTGCCGTGCCCAGAGCCCGGCAAGGAGAGCACTGGGAAACAGCAGCCCCAGTTCTGGGGCCAGGCTGGGTCTGGAGGGGGAGCAGCTCTGGCTGGGGAAGGGAAATGTGGGAACCCAGGGAATCCCTCTGGATGCCCTGGAGGATGTGAGACCCTGTCAGGGGGCTCAGAAACCCTGGCACAGAGCCCAGGAGCCCTGTGCCTTTGATTTAGCCCTTGGAAAAAACAATTACCAACCTTTATATGGAGGATTGCAAGCCACAAAAGTCTAAGTAGATTGATAGTGAATTTATCACAGAGTGGAAAATAGATTTTTGGGGTTTTTAGAATGGGGGTTCAGGGGGCAAGATGGAGGGATCTGGGCTTGTCCAGCCTTTCTTCTTCTTCTTCTTGGCCTCCATCTTCTGCTGTGATGGTGGCACTTTGGGATTGGTTTAGAGTAGAAGCTCAGTGTCTAACACAGGTGACAGGTATTGGGAAGTAATTGTAAATAATGTACATTACAGTTAATTCTAAATAATTGTAGTAAATAATAATATAAATACAATAAAAGTATATTATACAAATATTATAATAAATATCGTATAAGTACATGAAATAATAAATATATTAGTATATAAATATATAAATTATTTAGTATATAAATAGTATATAAATACTAAATATATAAATTATTTAGTAAATATATTTAGTATATAAATATAATAAAATTATAATAATACAAATAATCAAAGTAATTGTAAATGATGTACATTATCTTTTTCAGTATAAAAAGATAACACCTCCCTGGGGCAGGCAGAGTGCCTCTGTGTGTCCTGCTGAACAGACCTTGGCTGGACAGGAGAAAGAATTTTATAGATAAGGAACAATAAACAACCTTGGGAATGAGAACTGAAGAGCTCTGACTCCTTCTTTGAGTGCCAGGCTGGGAAAAGAGACTTTGTGACACATCTGGGGGTCACTGTGAGCAGCAGGGACCCCGAGAGAGGGACATGCTGTGGGGCAGCCCCGGGGAGCTGGGGCAGCTTGCCCGAGCAGGACCTGCCAGAGATGCATCCCAGGAGCCACAGGCTGCAGCTGGGGACAACCTGAGCTGTTCATCCCCAGCCCTCACCCCTCCCTGGGCCTTCAGCGGGCTCTGCTGCAGCCTGGCAAACAAATAAAGCTCTGCAGAAGCGATGGGTCCTACACCAGGCACCCACAGGAGCCTCTCCCCCTGCCTGGCAGCTCCCAGAGTGCTGCTGGGCTGCTCCTTCCAGCAGCACCTCTGAGAGGGAAAACCTTCCTGGAAATGGTAAATAAAGTTTCATTATCATGACAGATAATGCATTAAAGTGTAACAACATTTTTTTTATTGGATTCATAGTTGGTGAAATGAGGGTCATCCATCCCAATCTGCTCTGATGGGCCCTGGCCCTGTGCCTGCACTGTTCTCCCAGCCTGGCTGGGGGATGATGGAAGTGATTGGGGCTGGGATGGACCCAGCCGGGATGGATCTGATGGAGCTCCACAGCTGGGAGTGCATGGAAACCGCAGCAGAGCCAGGGCCAGGGCCAGAGAGAGGGACCCTGGGCCAGGAGAGAGGGTCAGGGACACAGAGAGGGTCAGGGCCAGAGAGAGGGACCCTGGGCCAGGAGAGAGGGTCAGGGACACAGAGAGGGTCAGGGACACAGAGAGGGTCAGGGCCAGAGAGAGGGACAGGGACACAGAGAGGGACCCTGGGCCAGGAGAGAGGGACAGGGACAGAGAGAGGGACAGGGACAGAGACAGGGTCAGGGCCAGAGAGAGGGACCCTAGGCCAGGAGAGAGGGTCAGGGACACAGAGAGGGTCAGGGCCAGAGAGAGGGACAGGGCCAGAGAGGGACAGGGACAGAGACAGGGTTAGGGACACAGAGAGGGACCCTGGGCCAGGAGAGAGGGACAGGGCCAGAGAGAGGGACAGGGACAGAGAGAGGAGAGACCCTGGGCCAAGAGAGAGGGACAGGGCCAGAGAGAGGGACAGGGCCAGAGAGAGGGATCCTGGGTCACACACACACACAGATGGATCCTGGGTCAGGGCCAGAGAGAGGGATCCTGGGTCACACACACACAGAGAGGGATCCTGGGTCACACACACACAGAGGGATCCTGCGTCAGGGACAGGAGACATGCCCAGCACCTGTTCCCTTTGCAGGGTGCCCTTGGAGCAGCCTGGGAGGCAGGAAAGGGTCCCTGCCCTGGGAAGGAGTGGAACAACACAGGGTCTTAGGTCCTTCCCTCCCAAACCATGTTATGATTCCTTGATTCTGGGATTTCTGGTTCCCTGACTCTGTGATTTGTGGTTCTTTGATCCTGCAGTTTGTGACTCCCTGATTTTGGGATCTGTGAGTCCCTGATTCTGGGATTTGTGGTTCCCTTGTTATAGGACTTGTGGTTCCCTGATTCTGGGATTTGTGGTTCCTTTATTTTATGATTTGTGCTTCTTTGATCCTACAATTTGTGGCTCCCTGATTTTGGGATCTGTGATTCCCTGATTCTGGGATTTGTGACTCCCTGATTCCCTGATTTGTGGTTCCCTGATTCTGGGATCTGTGGTTCCCTGATTCTGGGATCTGCGAGTCTCTGATTCCCTGATTTACAATTCCGTAGTCCTATGAGTTACTATTCCCTGATTTCATGGCCCAGGAGTGTAAATGCCTGCAGAGCCCCATGGCCCTGCTGGGTTCAGCACATTCTAAACCCTGCTGGATGCAGAGGAAGAGCCTGGAGAGGGGCAGAGTCCCAGCCTGGAGTGGGATGGGTGCTGCCATCCCCCATCTGGGTCTCACTCCTTCACTGCCACTCCTGACTCCAAACAAAGCACAAAGGACACGGATCCAAACTCCCTGTTACTGAAAACCTGCAGGAACCTGCTGTTCAAAGCAGCAATGGGGGTTTCTTTCTGTCTTAGGTGTTATTTACTGCTGGTGGAAGGAGCTGCCAGCTGGTTCATTCTGTGGATATTCCTAATTACGGCTGGGGATAATACCAAGGACAATTGAAATAAAATTACTGTAATTTTAAATCAGAAACTTCTCAATGTTTGAAATGATTAAAAGGCCGTGTGTAAATATCAGCATGTTTTGATTCATTTTCCCATGAAATTTCAGCGGAATTATTTTCTCTAGCAGGAGATGTTAATAACAACGCCGGGAAATTGAACATCAAGGTTGAACTTGGAGGCAATAAATCAGCACAGCAAAAAGGTGAAGGGTTGTACATTATGAAAACATTGCCCAAGATAATTACAAGTTGGAGGCATGTGTTGATTGAGTGGGAAATATCATCGGATCAACAGGGCCGGATTCACAATGGAGATAATCAGGGGAGGAGCTGCTCAGGGACTGCAGGAAAAGCTACCTGAGACCCACAGGAATTACAGCAGTGTCTGCAGAGCGGTGCCAACAGCCAGAGCGCCCAGAAACCTGCCTGGCCAGGCCCTGTGCCTGTGCCTGGGACACTCCTGTGTGCCAGGGACACTGACACTCCTGTGTGCCCATCCCAGGGACATTGACACTCCTGTGTGCCAGGAACACTCCTGTGTGCCAGGGACACTGACACTGCTGTGTGCCAGGGACATTGACACTCCTGTGCCCATCCCAGGGACACTGACACTACCATGTGCCAGGGACACTCCTGTGTGCCAGGGACACTGACAGTACTGTGTGCCCATCCCAGGGACATTGACACTCCTGTGTGCCAGGGACACTCCTGTGTGCCAGGGACACTGACACTCGTGTCCGAAAATGTTAACTGTAACTCATACTTATCCAATTGACACGTGTAGGACACTCCTGTGTGCCAGGGACACTGACACTCCTGTGTGCCCATCCCAGGGACACTACTGTGTGCCAGGG
Organism: Camarhynchus parvulus; assembly: GCF_901933205.1. Taxonomy (NCBI): domain Eukaryota; kingdom Metazoa; phylum Chordata; class Aves; order Passeriformes; family Thraupidae; genus Camarhynchus; species Camarhynchus parvulus. The sequence goes on along the minus strand of NC_044575.1, from coordinate 61,483,459 downwards.
ACACTCACAGAATCCCAGAATCACAGAATCCCTGAGTCACAGAATCCCAGAATCCCAGAATCACAGAATCCCAGAATCGCAGAATGATGAGGTTGGAAGAGACCTGTGAGATCATCGAGTCCAACCTGTGCCCTCACACCTCACCCAGACTGTAGCACCCAGTGCCATGTCCAGGCTTTTTGTAAGCACATCCAGAGATGGTGATTCCACCACCTCCCTGGGAAGAGCACTCCAGTGCTTTATTATTCTTTGGGTGAAAAATTTCTTCCTGATATCCAACCCATGCCTTCTCTGCCATAGCTGCAGACTGTGTCCTCTGGTTCTGTCAGAGACCGACCCCACGTGTCTGCAGCCTCCCTGCAGGAAGGTGTAGGGAGCAATAAGGGCACCCCTGAGTCTCCTTTTCTCCAGGCTGAGCACCCCCAGCTCCTTCAAATGCTCCTCAAATGTTCCACTCCTGTGTGCCCATCCCAGCGACACTCCTGTGTGCCAGGGGCACTTTTCTGTGCCCAGGCCAGGGACACTCCTGTCCCTCAGCCCACCACTGCTCCAGGAGCTCCAGGTGAGATCCACGGCTCTGGGGCTGGAGCTGGACAGGGATGGGCAGGGATGGGCAGAGCTGGCAGGGATGGGCAGGGATGGGCAGGGATGGACAGGGATGGGCAGGGATGGGCAGGGATGGGCAGGGATGGGCAGGGATGGGCAGGGATGGACAGGGATGGGCAGAAATGGACACAGGGATGGGCAGGGATGGGCAGGGATGGGCAGACATGGGCAGGGATAAACAGACATGGGCAGGGATGGGCAGAGCTCCCCCAGGCCTGGGGGCACCAGCACAGGCACCTGCAGTGACACCACAGAGCCAAGGACGAGCCTGGGGGGCACAGCTCAGCCCTGGAAGTTTTGGGGTCTATTCCAGCAGGAGGGCTGGTGGGATGGCAGCACTGGAGCTGCTGTTTGGGTTAAAGGGACCTCATATCCCACCCAGAGCCACCCCTGCCATGGCAGGGACACCTCCCACTGTCCCAGGGTGCCCCAATGTCCAGCCTGGCCTTTGGCACTGCCAGGGATCCAGGGGCAGCCACAGCTGCTCTGGCAATTCCAGCCCAGCCAGGAATTCCCAATTCCCAATCCCCCATCCAGCCCTGCCCTTGCTCAGTTCAAGGCCATTTCCTCCTGTGTTTGGTGCTGCCAAACCTTGCAGCAGCTGCTGCTGACAGGATTCTGCAATGATTAGGAACACAAGTGGGTCATGTCTGGGTCACTTTCCTAACCTCAGGAGGGAATGAAGCCCACATGGAAGACACGTCCCAGGAAGCCAAGTTTAGCCACATTTAAAAGACTCCATTCTGGCAATCCATTCCAATCATCTCATTAAGCCTGAATAAATATGAGAATCTAATATTAATTTCATTTTCATATATCCAAATTAGAAGGCAGCAGAGAAGAAAACAACATAATCTGATTAAACAAATTAGAATCACGCTGCTAAAATTGCCCTTCAGTATTTATTTATTTTCAACCGCAGTGGCTTTAAAAAAAGAATCTGCAAAACAAACTCCTCCAAATGTTAGGGAACATCTCCCTGCCCGTGCTGCTCCCTGGGAAGCTCCCAGCTGGGAGGGCTCAAAACAGAGATCCCAGCTCTGGGTTCTTGCATCCAGCATTTGCCACTAATCCTGCTCCAGGCCCAGGTGGCAGCAGGAAAACCTGGGCTAAAAGCTGATCTCAGCTCTCCTGACATGTCCTGTCCCCCAGGGAGGGGCTGCAGCTGCTGGCCAGGACCTCAGAGGGGACATTCTGCAATGGGACAAGTGCCCAAGCCAGGCTGGGCATTGGGCTTGGAGCAGCCTGGGACACTGGGAGGTGTCCCTGCCATGGTAGGAATGGCCCTGAATGAGTTTTAAAGTCCCTCCCAATCCAAACCGATCCATAATTATGTTAATTATCAAAACATTCTAATAATTTTCAAATTTGTACAGTATTTTATTATTGATGTTGCTATGTTTTATTATAACATTATTAAATAATCTTAAGCAGTGTTTATTATATTGGAATAATTGCATCATGTGCTAAATCCATTTAAAACTATCCACCTGTCAGTCATTTAAAATGAGAAAACCACTGAGCAACAAACTGCTGTAGAGAACTTCAATGTTGGACCAATTTTCTTCGTTGTTTCACCGAAGAGAAGGGAACAGCAGAATTATTTCTGCCCGGAGGGCAGGGACAGGTCAGGCATTTCAAACAAGGCAGAGCCTGGTGAGCCCAGCCTGGCCAGACCCTGCTGCCAGCTTGCCCTGCAGTTACAGGGAAGAGCAGGAGGGACTGGAGGGGCTGGAGCAGGGAAGGGAGAAGGGAAGGGGCTGGAGAATCCCTGAGGGGGCTGGGAAGGAGCTGGAGAATCCCTGAGGAGCTGGGAAGGGGCTCAGCCTGGAGCAAAGGAGGCTCAGGGGGCCCTTGTGGCTCTGCACAGCTCCTGCCAGGAGGGCACAGCCGGGGGGGTCGGGCTCTGCTCCAGGGAACAGGGACAGGAGCAGAGGGAACGGCCTCAGGCTGGGCCAGGGCAGCTCAGGGTGGGCACAGCAGGAATTGCCCCATGGAAAGGGGGCTCAGGCCTTGGCACTGCCCAGGGAGGGTTGCAGTGCCCATCCCTGCAGGTGTCCCCTGGAGGTGGCACTCAGAGCTCTGGGCTGGGGACAAGGTGGGCATTGGGCACAGCTGGGACTCTGATCTTGGAGCTCTTTTCCAACCTCAGGGATTTGGAATTTCGTGGTTCTGGGATAAATTGTTGAATCCTGGGAGCTCTCTGGTGTCAGTGCAGCTGTGTCTCCCCAAACTGAGGGGCTGGAGCACAGACAGGTCCTGCCCAGCACAGCCCCAGCATGCCCAGGGAAGGGAAGGGATGAGCTTGTCTTCCTCATGCTCTGCTCATTTTAGGGCCTCCTTGATTCAATAAGACCCCCACAGTAAATATTTATAAAAGATCACATAAAAATTATAAGTTATTTAAATTTAATTTGCATTTATACTTCCAAATCAGGTTATTATATAGCAGAAATGTACTGAAATTAAATTCATAATGCACATTACAGCAATTGGAGGAAATTGTACCTTGAAGCGATTTGTATTTAAAATTCTGTCTATGTGCTTCTTCACTTTCCTGCTGCCTGTAAATAAATTTACAAAGCATTTCCAGTGACAGCCATAGTGTTCCAGCTGCAAATTGATGTAGTTTGGAACAAAGAACAATTACCACTTAAGCAGATCCCGTGTTACACTAAATCTTGGAGCATTTGAATTCCCTGGCACAACAAAAGGAAGTGATTTTTCTTCCCTCCTTAATCCTGACAGCTCCTGTCAGGTGGAAAATGCCTGGGCACTCACCCCGTGCCTGTTTGTCCTGCTGAAGAGCCAGCTTTGCACAGGGTCACAGTGACAGCCCCTCAATCCCCTAAACCCCTAAATCCTGCCTGGGGCCAGCAGCTGCAGCTGAGCCACCCCACACCCTCCCAGCAAACAGATCCAGTGTCACCGTCATATTTTCTGGAAAATCCTCTTTGCCCAGGATTTCCCTCCTGGGAAGCTGAGAAACCTCAGAGGAAAAGGAAAACAATAATTATCTCATTTGCTTCTTCTGTGTTTTGCTGCTTTGGAATGTGGTTTATTTGGAATGAATTTGGAGATTGCTTATACAACATGTGAATTGTTTTAATTTAATGACCAATCACAGTCAGCTGTGTCAGACTCTGGAGAGTCAGGAATTTTTCATTAGTATCTTGTTAAGCCTTCTGTCTGTATCCTTTCTGTATTCTTTAATATAGCTTTAGCATAGCATTCTTTAATATAAGATAAATATCATAAAATAATAAATTAGCCTTCTAAGAACATGGAGTCAGATTCATCTTTCCTTCCTGCCATGGGGGACCCCAGAAAATACCACAGATCCATCACAAGGGGCTCCCTGAGAGCTTCTGCCTCCTTGGGCTCAGCCACAGGCTTGGGCAAAAAAATTAAATTATACCCAGCATCATGGAATGGTTTGGGTGGGAAAGGACTTTAAACCCCACCTCCCCTGTCCCAGGCTGCTCCTGGGATGGCATTTATTGGAACATTTGATTTCAGATCTGCAATGCTCATTCCTTAATTAGCATTTTCCCTTTTGCCATTTCCAGCTGATGTCTTGCATTGTGTTTGTCACCCTTTTCCTGTTGGTTCTCTTTCCCTTTGGACAAAAGCAGACCTTGAGCCATGAGCATGCCCTCCCACACAGGCTGCCCTGCAGTGTTTGTGCCTCTGCTCCATCCTGCCCTGAGCAGTCTCCTTTCCTCACTGCTCTGCTTTCCCTGTTCTCCTCCCCTCTCCTGCTCTGCTTTCCCTGCTCTCCTCCCCTCCCCTCTCCTCTGCCCCCAGCTCATGGGCATTTCCAGAGGGTTGGTCCCTGTGGGGAAGGCCCAGGGGGAGCCTCGGCTTCCTCTGCAGGGACAAGGGCAGGGACATGGGCAGGGCACAGACGGGCAGGGACATGGGCAGGGCACTGCAGGGACATGGGAAGGGACACAGGCAGGGACAAGGGCAGGGCACGGACAAGGACAGGGACAAGAGCAGGGACAAGGGCATGGCAGGCACAAGGGCAGGGCAGGGACATGGGCAAGACACTGCAGGGACAAGGGCAGGGCATGGGCAGGGATAAGGGCATGGCAGGGACAAGGGCAGGGCAGGGACATGGGCAGGGACAAGGGCACTGCAGGAACAAGGGCAGGACCGTTCATGGCCGAGGTCAGCAGTGCCCAGGTGAGCTCAGGATCCTGCACATGTCCCCCCATGTCCCCAGCCCATGTCCCAGCCCTCCATGCCATGTCTCACCCCAGGTGAGCTCAGGACACTGCCCATGTCCCCCCCTGGTGTCGCACCCCAGCCCCAGGTGAGCGGTGCCCCGGTGCCCCCAGCCCTGCGCAGCTGCAGGTGCAGCACCATCCCAGGCCTGCCCACACTGCACAGGGACGTGTTGGGAAATAACATAAACTGGGCTGACGTTAAACCAGGCCATTGGCTGCTGGGTTTAGGTTAAACCAGGCCTTTGGCAGCTGGGCTGAGGTTAAACCAGGCCTTTGGCAGCTGGGTTTAGGCTAAACCAGGCCTTTGGCAGCTGGGCTGAGGTGAAACCAGGCCATTGGCAGCTGGGCTGAGGTGAAACCAGGCCTTTGGCAGCTGAGGTTAAACCAGGCCTTTGGCTGCTGGGTTTAGGTTAAACCAGGATGCTGGCAGCTGGGCTGAGGTTAAACCAGGCCTTTGGAAGCTGGGTTTAGGTTAAGCCAGGCCTTTGCATACCCCAGCCATGGCCAGGCTGCTCCTGCAGGAGCTCTCTGCTGGAGACAGCCCCAGAGCCACTGCAGGAAAAGATTGTCTTCACTTTTTCAGTTCCCACTGGGGTCCCTGTGCCCCCTCTGTTGTGTCCCCAGCCCCAGAGTGGGGACAGTGCCTCCCCAGGGTGCCTGGGCAGCCCTGGGCTGATCCATTCTCTGTCTCGAGGCATTGATTTCAGGATTCAGGTGCAAATCCAAGGAGCTGGCTATGGGATTATGCTCCCTCTGAAGAGAAGAAATTCATACATTCCCTCAATCCCCCCAGCTCCTCGGAGCAATCATTTCCCGTCACTCTGGAAATCTCTGCTGTGTCCTTCTGATGCCTCTTTAATAGTTGTTTTAGACTCTGTTTTGGAATCACAGGGAAACTCCCCCACCTGAGAGATCACACACAGCAAATTTGTTGTTGCTGATGTTGGAGATGACAAAGTGAGAGAAGCAAGAGGGACTCCAGGGAGTGATCCCAATTTCCCTGGTTATGGAGTGCAGGCTCCAACAGAGGGACTGTGAAAAATGTGCATTTTATGATTGGCTTTTTGCAAATATCCAAATGAATATTATATGTGTTCTGTTAGAAAGTGATGCTGTGTTAATTTTCTTAAGTAGTGTGTTTTAATGTATATTTTTAGGTTACAACAATGTTAAAATAGAAAGTATGCTATGTAAGATACTTTTTTTAAAGAAAGGACTCACACCAGATAGCAGCCCCAGGACACCTGAATCTTTCAGAGAAAGAGAATTTATTGCTCCATGATCAGAACAAACGAACTTCTTCCTGCCTGCTCAGCCCTGGAGACGCCGTCAGGATCCAGAGGAAGAAGCTGACACTGCCCAGACAGAATCCTGTGTTTGAATGGAATTTATGCATCATGGATGAGGTGTGTGAATATGCAACAGGCTGTTGCTTTTAAGGGTTAATCCTCTGTTAACGTGGGGCCTTTTTTCGGGCTTATTTTGCCCAGAAGAGGTACCTGGACTGTCCATAACTCTTTGTTCTTATTGTCTCATATTGTCCTAATTCAAATTGTCCAAATTTTTATTACTCTAATTGTATGACTATTTTTATAACCATTTTATTACTATTAAACTTTTAAAATTTTAAAAACAAGTGATTGGTGTTTTTCACAGGGACTTTCCCTGCAGCCCCAGCATTGCTCCTGCAACCCCAGCATTGCTTCTGCAGCCCCAGCCTTTTCCTGCAGCTCAGCCCTCTCTGAGGGGCTGGGGCTGTGCTCAGAGTGCACCAGCCCAGCCAGAGCAGCTCTCTGCCTTTCCATCCCCTCCAGCAGGGAGATTATTTCAGATTTCTCACTGCAGAAAATAAAGACTGAGCATCAAATAACTGTTCAGCCACCGTGGCCACGCTCTGCAGGGTATTGGCAGTTAAATATGGAGCTGGGTGCCCTGGGGGCAGGAGAACACAGAGCGCTTCAGCCCGGCCCCTGGAATATCCAATGCAGCCAGCTGGGACAGTGAGAAACTGCCTGGCCCTTGTGTAAGGAGCGCAGTGACACGGGGAGATGAACTTTCTGACTGGGAACAAGGGGGATCTCCTCACTATTTCCATTTTCTGGCTGGGGACAAGGCTGATCTCTTCTCAGTTTGCATTTTCTCACTGGGACAAGGCTGATCTCTTCACAATTCCCATCACCAAGAGCGTCCTCTAATCCTTTTTACCCTGCTGGTGAGCAGCCCTGGGGGCTGGGGGGAATTGCAGATTTCCAGGCAGGAATTGCAGATTTCCAGGCAGGCAGGAGCAAAGGCTGGAGCTGGGTTTGCAGCCCCAGGTCTGGGAGAATTGTACATTTCCAGAGGGGAGAGGGGAGGAAAGGAAAGGGAAAGGGAAAGGGAAAGGAAAGGAAAGGAAAGGAAAGGAAAGGAAAGGAAAGGAAAGGAAAGGAAAGGAAAGGAAAGGAAAGGAAAGGAAAGGAAAGGAAAGGAAAGGAAAGGAAAGGAAAGGAAAGGAAAGGAAAGGAAAGGAAAGGAAAGGAAAGGAAAGGAAAGGAAAGGAAAGGAAAGGAAAGGAAAGGAAAGGAAAGGAAAGGAAAGGAAAATCTTGTGACTGATCAGAGAGTCTGAGACAGCTGGACTGTGATTGGCCATTAATTAGAAACAACCACATGACACCAATCAAAGATGCCCCTGTTGCATTCCACAGCAGCACATAATTATTGTTTTTCTTTTCCTCTGAGACCTCTCTGCTTCTCAGGAGAAAAATCCTGGCAAAGGGATTTTTCATAACATATCATGGCTACAAGGCACGGCTGGCAGGAGAGCCCAAAAGCTCTGAAATGGGCTGGTGGATGCCTGGCTATGGCTCATGGGCACCACTGGCATCCAGAGGTGTTGCCCTGATTTTTTAAGTTTTTCCAAGCCTTCTGATGTTTACATTCTTGTAACGAACTTTCTCACACACTTTCTGGAAATAACTCATTATTTTGCATTCTTTTATGGAGGAGGAGAAATTTGATGGACTGTTGGTTTGTGCAGTGTCATTGGAGAGGTGGCACTGTCACCCTCCAATCCACTGTCACTTTTGGAAATCTATAAATGTTGGAGTCAGAAACTAAAAGCTCTCTTCTTACCTTGAAAGAGCAGCGTGTCCACATCGTGTTATTTTGTGTCCTACAGTGACCCAGAGGAGGCCAGGGCAGGAGCCAGTCTGGCAGTGAATGAGAGCTGAACTGGGCTGAAATAAAGAGGTTTTGGGTCCTTGGGAAAGACCCAAGCTGCTCTGCTGGGTTTGGAGATGTCCTGCCCAGGGAATCCAGGGACTGGGGCCAGTTACACATGGAGGGGTGAGTACAGGGAGACAAAAACATTTCCAAGTAAAAACAACCTTCCCTTATCCCCTCAGGTGGGTAAACTCTTGTCATGTTCTGCTGAAGATTTCATCCAGCAAAGGTGAGGGTTTGTTTCTCCCCAAACCACACTTAAACAAGCACGTCTATTTTGCTTTTGTGGTTGATGCATGTTGTGCTCATCCTGAGCCAAAGCACGAGGAAATCCCTGTTCTGGTGAGAAAAGGGAGCTGTTCCATGCCCAGGTCTCCATCTCCAGCCTCCCCTGGGGCTGCCTGGAGGTGAGCCCTGCTCCCTCCCCACCCCTGCTCAGATAACACAGGGTCACTGTCCCAGCTCCCAGGATCTCTCACAGTTCACTATTAGCATTTTTAGGAAGAGGCACTGGGAACAAAAACCATTTTTCTCTGTTTTTTCCTGCGTGCTGACCTTCTGAGTCAATATGCTGCTCTGGATCAATAAAGTGAGCTGTGCCTGCAGGCAGCGAGGGAATTCCTCCTGCCATGGAGCCGAAGTGCTGGGGAGCACCAGGAGAGGGGAGGCAATATTGTTCTGCAAAGGCTGAGGGTAATTGAAAGGCAGGGAAGTTGTCAGTGGGCAGGAGAAATTAATAACACCACTGCCATGCTGGGATCAATGCTTTCTGCAGGGCCTGCTCTGCCCTTGGCCAGTGTTAGTGCAGGGCAGCTCAGGCTGCAGAGCCCTGGGGGGAGAACTTGGGAATTCTGGAATTGCTGCTGGTTGCACTCAGCCACTGCTCCTGGTGCAGAGCCTGGCTGTCAACAGGGAGGCACAGGGGGCTCCTCTGGGCTGCCACTGAGGCCTCAGGGTTTAACTTCTATATTTTCACATTCCGTGCTGCTTTAGTGTGTGGGTCTGGGCTCCACATCAGGGGATGGTTCTGATGATGTGCAGTTCTGAGCTCTGAGCACAGAGCAGGGAGACAAAACAATTCCTGCTCCAGCTGGGCACCAAGGACAAATGACCCAAATCTCAGCCCAGGAGCACAAACCCCGTGGGCTGGAGAGAGAAAAACAAGCAGGGTGGGACTGCCGGGGCTAAAGCTGGAATGGGACAATGAACTGCAAGGTGCAAATGGAGCAGAACTGATCCCAGGGACAGACCCCGTGCCCGGCCGTGCATTTTGGGGCCATTTTGGTTCATCTTGGGTGCAGCCCTGGCTGGGCTCTGGTGCTGCCCAAGGTGGATCCATGGAGGAGATGCTTTGAATCAATCCCTGCTTTATTCTGGAACTCCATCCAGCCTCTGCTCTAGGGCAGCCTGCACAAGGTGTCAGAAGGAAGGGAAGGGAAGGGAAGGGAAGGGAAGGGAAGGGAAGGGAAGGGAAGGGAAGGGAAGGGAAGGGAAGGGAAGGGAAGGAAGGGAAGGGAAGGGAAGGGAAGGGAAGGGAAGGGAAGGGAAGGGAAGGGAAGGGAAGGGAAGGGAAGGGAAGGGAAGGGAAGGGAAGGGAAGGGAAGGGAAGGGAAGGGAAGGGAAGGGAAGGGAAGGGAAGGGAAGGGAAGGGAAGGGGCCTCGCCTAAACGAGGCCAGCACACCAGAACTGTTCCCTGCTGTCCCCACCTACACCTCTCCCAGCAGAGTCACCTTGCCTGGAGCCTGGGGCAGGGATAACAGGGAATGGCAGAGACAGAGGGACACAGAGGGCTCCCACCGAGGGAGGGAGCTCACAGGGAGAGCTCAGCTACAAAGAAAGCTGGATTTGCCAGCGGGGAACCCAGCGTGTTTTCATTGCTGGAAATAAAATTCCAGCAGCTGTTGTGGCCACACAGAAGGAGCCTTGCAAATCTCTGCCTCTTTAGGAGACTTGTCACAGCTCAGGAGAATAATTCACTTTATCGCCCACGGAATCTCCAAAATGCCACCACTGATTGCAGCTGGGTGAGGGAGGTACACAAAGGTGTTGATTGAACAAAAAAAAGTGATTGGTTGAAAAGGTTTAATAAGTGAATAAATAAATAAATCCTGTCCTGGATGCTTTTTATAAACCATTAAAGTTTCATGTACAATAGTACAAGACTTGTGTATATTTGCTGGCTGCACTAAAGGAATGGAATATTTAATATTCCTGCCTTTGGAGGGGTGGGGAAGGAGTGGAATTAGAATCTCAGAACCCTGTGTTTTGTAGCTATTTTTAGAGCCATTTCCAGAAGGTTGGGTAAAAAGTGACAGCCTCATTAAATGAAGCAGGAAGGTATTTTTTTCTCTTTCATACTTTTGTCTTATGCTTAGCTGGTACCTAAAGAAATGAAAAAATGAACAATCTAAAACCACATCAATACTGTTCATCTCGCAGTTCCCATAAACTCAGCCATAGCAGCTTTTCAGCTGCATTTTCTGTCTGGAGAGCAGTGCCAGGCTGGGACAGAGCCCTGTGCCAGGACACATCTCCCTTTTCCTGGGCACCACAACCCTCTCATCCCAAACATTTCAGCTTTGCCCCAGCTTTACATTTCCATTTCCCCAGTTCACAACAAGCCACTTCAAAGGAACTGGCTTGCATGAAACAATCTCAAGTCTATTTTTCTTCAAGTATTCATTCTTTTCTCCCCCCAGTTTCCTGACATCCTGTGATCTGTGTGTGGAACAGGCTGTGGAAAACTCTCCAGCTTTCATTTGCAAACACGTTCAGCTTAAAAAGGAAGAAAAATGAGCCATAAATGCTGGAATAAATTCCATCAAGGAACGGTTGAGGGAAATGCTCTGTAGCTGCGTAGTGTGGTGTGAATTATTAATCCAGCTCTTTGAACAAGTGGCTCTGTGGGGGAACAACCTCAGAGCCCCCCAGGCCCGGGGTCACACCCAGAGCCAGCAGCAGGGACTCAGGATGGGTTCGTGTCATCTCCATGCCTGGGCTGCACTCCTGCTGGGATGGGGCAGGGAAAACCAGAGCTCTGCTCCTTCCCCTGGGGCTCAGGGGCAGCAAAGGAGGCTCAGGGGCCCTTGTGGCTCTGCACAGCTCCTGCCAGGAGGGCACAGCCGGGGGTCGGGCTCTGCTCCAGGGAACAGGGACAGGAGCAGAGGGAACGGCCTCAGGCTGGGCCAGGGCAGCTCAGGGTGGGCACAGCAGGAATTGCCCCATGGAAAGGGGGCTCAGGCCTGGGCACTGCCCAGGGAGGGTTGCAGTGCCCATCCCTGCAGGTGTCCCCTGGAGGTGGCACTCAGAGCTCTGGGTGGGCACAGCAGGAATTTCCCCATGGAAAGGGGGCTCAGATCCTCATCTCTTCCCTCATCCTCGGACCTCTGTGAACATAGTCACAGAAAAACACAGCAAATATTAAACAATATTTCATCTAGATAGCTATTTCTGATCAACACCCCTCTAATTCCCAGCCCCATGTCCCAGGGGATCCCAAACCCCTCCAGGAATGGAACATTTTGCCTCAGGTGAGGCAGCAGCTGTGCAGCCCTGGGTGTGGAGCAGACTCAGGGCAGCTCCAGAGCCAAGCCCAGCTCAGACCCCGCTGCTCTGGGACCTGTCAGCAGTGACCGTGCTCACAGGAGTTCTTGGATTGGGGAAGAGACGAGGATCTGACTCCATGTTCCAGAAGGCTGATTTATTATTTTATGATATATATTACAATAAAACTATACTAAAAGAATAGAAGAAGGATTTCATGAGAAGGCTGGCTAAGAATAGAATAGAAAGGAATGATAACAAAGGTTTGTGGCTTGGACAGAGAGCCTGAGCCAGCTGGACTGTGATTGGCCATTAATTAGAAACAACCACATGAGACCAATCACAGATGCACCTGTTGCATTCCACAGCAGCAGATAATAATTGTTTGCAATTTGTTCCTGAGGCCTCTCAGCTTCCCAGGAGGAAAAATCCTAAGGAAAGGATTTTTCATAAAAGATGTCTGTGACAGGCAGGCTGGGCAGAAATGGGGCAGCTCAGCACAAAGTGTGCTCCAGCATCTTCAGACTGTAATGCCTGAAGCCAAACTCACCTCTTGAATGAAAAAGATATGATTCATTTTCCCTGACCTTATTCAGGGGATTTAAGATAGCTTTTTTTCCCTGCCTGATTGAGCAGCTTCATTTTTGTTTTACTTTGCATTCTTTGACTCTTTTTTCTTTTCTTTATTTCTCTTTCAGTACCATGAAACTCTAAAGAAAGAACCGAGACAGGAGGGAAAATATTAAATACTAGGTAGCAGTGAAATGAGATCTCTCTATTAAATTAAACAAAATTAATCATTTCTGTATCCAACCTAAACTACCCATGCAAAGTTCTCATTTTCTCTGGAAATCTTTTTCCATGAATAATAACACCACACAGCCACCGTGGCTCTTGATGCTTGAAGAAACAGAAAAGTCAGGCATTGTTGATCCTCAGAACAAGTAAATCCTCTCTGGGGGTTGCAGTGGGGTTTCCACAGCTGATCTGGTGGTTTTGGGGAAGGCTCTGTGCTCCCACCTGCCAGGGACAGCACGGCCACCAACCCTGTCCTGTGGCACCAAGGGGGACAGCACGGCCACCAGGGACAGCACAGCCACCAGGGACAGCACGGCCACCAACCCTGTCCTGTGGCACCAAGGGGGACAGCACGGCCACCAGGGACAGCACGGCCACCAACCCTGTCCTGTGGCACCAAGGGGGACAGCACAGCCACCAGGGACAGCAGGGCCACCAGCCTGGTCCTGTGGCACCAGGGATGAGGAATCCAAGAGTCCCTGGGGTTGGAAAAGGCCTCTGAGAGCACAGACACAGAATCCAGCATGACTTGGGTCAATAGGGACACCAGAGGGACACCAGAGTGACACCAGAGGGGCACCAGCTCCCTCAGCCTTTCCTGGGGGTACAGAGATGCTCCAGCCCTTCCTCATCCTCACATCCCTCCCCTGGACCAGATCCAGGAGCTCCAGGACCCTGCTGTGCTGAGAGTCCCAGGGATGGACAGAGCTCTGCTGACCCCAGGGATGGACAGAGCTCTGCTGACCCCAGCGATGGACACAGCACTGCTGACCCCAGAGATGGACAGAGCTCTGCTGACCCCAGGGATGGACAGCGCTCTGCTGACCCCTGGGATGGACACACAGCCTCTGACCCCAGGGATGGACAGAGCTCTGCTGACCCCAGGGATGGACAGAGCTCTGCTGACCCCAGCGATGGACACAGCACTGCTGACCCCAGGGATGGACAGAGCTCTGCTGACCCCAGGGATGGACAGACACCCTGCTGACCCCAGGACATGCACAGGATGCTCCTGCAGGGCATGCACAGGATGCATGGGATGGTCCTCAGGGCACACACAGGATGCACAGGATGCACAGGATGCTTCTGCAGGGCTGCAGCTCTCCCTGGCCCCACACTGCTCCCCCTGCCCCGCCCTGGCTGGGACAGCCATGCTCCCCACAGCAGGAAAATGCATTTATTCCTGGAAGGGAGATCCCCACAGCAGGAAAATTCATTTATTTCTGGAAGGAAGATCCCTGCAGCAGGAAAATGCATTTATTCCTGGAAGGCAGCTCCTGCCAACGAAAGGACTCATGGGAGCTGATGGCAGGGGAGCCCAGTAGAATTTTCCTAATTTTCCCTAAACTGTTTGCTGAAGATTGTGATCTCCATTACAAACCCCTCTGCTGTGCAACTCAGCCCTCCTCACATGGGCACCCACCTGCAAAGGAGCCTTTATCTCAACTGGAGATGGAGAACCCTCCCTGCAGACTGAGCTCAGACCTGCTCACTGAGTCTGGAAAATAAATTAGCTCAGCCTTGTCTGTGTTCTACAGATACTGAGCTGATATTTTTAATTGCTGCCACGCAAACACGCTTTCTTTACAAATGAAAATGATGAGTAGGTTGTTGTTTCCAGGGTGGTTTTCAATACTTAGATAATATTAAAATTAATCCATTTTATGTGATTTTTTTTCCAGATAACACTTGAATATGTCTTCCTTATCCACGTGATACAAACCTCCAGTGGCCATTTGGATCTTTGCATTGAATACAGAGTTTGTTCATAGTCTGGACTTTGTGGTGAAGGAAAATAATATATGGATTAAAATTACCTAAAAAACATCTCAACCTAATTACACTGCAGCCTGCCCCGGAGAAACCTGAGGCTCCAGGATGTTTCAGAAATGACACCTAAATAATTTCACTTTTAACCCAAAAACCAACCACACATGGCCCACAATGGGGACTTTTCTGTCCAGTTGTACAAAACAACCCAAAGCCAAGGAGAAGGTGAAGGAGAAGGTGAAGAAGGTGAAGAAGAAGAAGATGAAGATGGTGAAGAAAAAGAAGAAGAAGGTAAAGAAGAAGAAGAAGAAGAAGGAAGAAGGAGAAGGAGAAGGAGAAGGAGAAGGAGAAGGAGAAGGAGAAGGAGAAGGAGAAGGAGAAGGGAAGGAGAAGGAGAAGGAGAAGGAGAAGGAGAAGGAGAAGGAGAAGGAGAAGGAGAAGGAGAAGGAGAAGGGAAGGAGAAGGGAAGGAGAAGGGAAGGGAAGGAGAAGGGAAGGGAAGGAGAAGGGAAGGAGAAGGGAAGGGGAAGGAGAAGGAGAAGGAGAAGGAGAAGGAGAAGGAGAAGGAGAAGGAGAAGGAGGGGGAAGGGAAGGGAAGGGAAGGGGAAGGGAGAGGAAGGGAAGGGGAAGGGGGGGGAAGGAGAAGGAGAAGGAGAAGGAGAAGGAGAAGGAGAAGGAGAAGGAGAAGGAGAAGGAGAAGATGAAGAAAGTGAAGGAGAAGGAGCAGCCTCCACCCTAAAGCCTCCATCTTGCTCTATATCTATTGTTTTATTCTGAACCCTTCAACTCTGAGTTTCCCACCCTGTGATATCACACACTGCTGTCCAAACCCCACACCCACAGTCCCAGTTCTGTCATTCCTTTTTGGGAGCTTCTCCATGGCCTCAGGTCACTGCAGTGTTCTCCTGGGGTTTCCAGGGGCTGTGTCACCCCTGTCACTGCCCTGGGGTGTCAGGGGCTGCCCCTGTGCCCTGCTGTGCCCAGGGACCCCAGCTGCAGGTGCCAGCCCCCCTGACACAGCTCCCGAGCCTGGCATCCCTCTCCTCTGGCTTTGTGCGGCTGCATCCCAACAAGCTGCCTTCAAATAATTTGATAATTGAAGGTTGTAATTCATGAATCTTAATGTTGACTTGTTTTAATTGAGCATTAATGTTAATTAAAACAAGTCAGTGTCTTCAATCCCAGTTCAAGAGCTTGGCAAGGGGGAGGAAGGGATTCCTGCCTGTGCTCAGATCAATCTCTCTTATGGTAAATGGTGAGAATGACATGAATAAATTGTGTTTTATTTTGCTCACCCTCACTTTTCTGTCGGTGCCAGGAAACAGGGATGCTATCAAACAGATCAGGACTGTGCTGGGCCTTCCTGCATTGAAAAATATTGCAATGAAATAGGAGACATGTTCTCCATCCTTCCTGCTGCCTCTGGGGAAAAGAGGAAATTATTCCTCTTCCAAAAACCACTCTGTTTTTAAAGTATTGAGGATAAATTCTGTAACCTCTGGACTGATCCAGCTCTCAGTGAATCCATATTTCCATTTCTACTGATGTGAAAGAAAGAAAAGCAGCCAGAGAGTTGTCATCCAAGCAGAAATTCCCTTGGAAATTACAGATTTGCCTAAGAACTGCAGGATTTTCTTCCAAAAGTCCAAAACTCTGACTTTACTTAATAATTTTTAGGTTTTGCAGCAGACTTTGCTCAGCAAGGGGCTCATGCTTAGGGAAAGGAGCTGCATTTCTACCTGAGGAAAATGACTTTTCCCTGAGGGATGGAGGGGCCAGGGGCAGCCCCAGCTGCTCTGGGCACCTGTGCCAGGGTCTCAGCCCCCTCCCAGCCAGGAATTCCCAATTCCCACTCTCCCATCCAGCCCTGCCCTCATCCCCTGTCCCCATTCCCTGTCCCAGCTCTCCTGGAGCCCTGTCCCAGCTCTCCTGGCTATGGAACACCTTCACCAGGCCCTGCCATCCCCATCTGTCCCCACCAAACCCAGGGAACTGAACCGTGTTCTACAGGAGAGCACGGGACTGGCACAGAGAAATTAATTTAAAGGTGAGCTACCCATAAAAATCACCCAGGGCTGCTGCCAGACCTGCAGTTCATTAAACCCCACCTAGATTTATATTTTTGCTTATTAACTAAACCTATTGATTTAAACTCGCCACAAATGCACCTTCTGTAAATAACTCTGTTCCTAATTAAATAATTCCTGTATTATGTCAGGGTATAATGAATAAATGACTTGTAACTCCTTCTGTTTCAGCCCTTAATCAATATCTGAGCCGAGCTGGTTTATATCTCATGTAAATTTTTTACCCAAGTGCTCAGCTCAGCGAGGCTCTGTCCTGCCCTGCCATCGTCTGGGCCAGTGTCAGAACCCAGGACATTGCTCTGGCTGCCCTGGGGGACTCCAGACCCTGGCAGGGGCTCAGAGACCTTGGCACGGAGTCACAGACACCTGTGCCTTTGATTTTAGCCCTTGGAAACAATTCCCAACTTTGTGTGAGCAGTTACAAGCCACGAGGGTTTGAGTAGAATGACAGTGAATTTGTCACAGGGTGAAAAAGTAGAATTTTGGGGATTTAGAATGGGGGTTCAGGAGGCAAGATGGAGGAATCTGGGCATGTCCTCTCCTTCTCCTTCTCCTTCTCCTTCTCCTTCTCCTTCTCCTTCTCCTTCTCCTTCTCCTTCTCCTTCTCCTTCTTGTCCTCCATCTTTTGCTGTGGTGGTGGCACTTCTGGATTGGTTTAGAGTGGAGACAGAGTGTCTAACACAGGTGATAGGTATCGGAACATTATTGTAAATAAATACACGTAGGTTTTTAGTATAAAAAGCCAACACCACCCCAAGGGCAGGGACTGTGCCTCAACCCGACCTGCTGGACAGACCTCAGCAGGTCAGAGAAAGAATGGAATAGATAAGAGAAAATAAACAACCTTGAGAACCAGAGCCAAGGAATCCTGACTCCTTCTTTGGTCTCAGGGCTGGGAAAAAGAGACTTTCCAATACCTCGGGGTCATCTCAACAGCAGAGATCTCATCAGGCTGAAAAATGGCACTTTTTGTTCTCTTGTGTGACTCTAGAGCCTGGCACCCACCAGGAACCACTGAGTGCCAGAAGGCTGCTGGCCCAGGGCTGGGCAGGGGGAATCTCCTCACCACGGTCTGGCCAAGGAGCCCCAGTGTGCCCAGCCAGGGCTGAGGGGTGGGAAATAAAGCTCAGCATTAACTCTGAGCTGGGCAGGCTGGAGCTCCTGTGTCCTGCTCAGGACATTCCTGCAGCTCCTGCTTCTCACAGCACCCCTGGGGCTGCTCAGACCCCTCCTGACCCCGAGCCCCCAGGGGCCTCTCCCCCACCCTGGCCATGCCAGGGGGTTCCAGACATGGAGGAACTACAGAATGATATGGAACTGGGGAACCACCGGTGTAAGAGCATCAGGGTAGGACAGTGGGGATGGACAGAGACCAGAGATCTCTGCAGCCAGGTCTGGAATTTGGGGTTTATTGCAAAGGGCCTGGGTGCAGGGCCCTGCTGGGAGCTGCCAGACACAGCTGGAGCAGCCTGAGAGAGGATGAGAGGGTGAGAGAGTAAGAGGCGTAAGACCGTAAGAGAGCGAGATTCCCGTTACAATACCATAAATCTTCTTCTGTGCTGAATATTCTAATTCTCACTAACCAATCCAGTACAAGATACAAATCCTACAACATTTCCATACAGCCTATAAGAATCATTACATCACCACACTGTGTTACATTTTAAACCCTAAAAACTCCTCTTTGGGCCCCTTCTGCCAAGCTGTAGGGTCTGCTCTGACCCTTGGGCCTGTCTGCAAGCAGAGGGTGCTGTTCCATCAAAAGGGGATTGCCTTCAGCTGGCCACACCATTGTTTTCCAGTTGTTCAGTAACTGAGGGATCTCAAAGCTTGCTTTCATTTCAATCTCGCTTACAGTTTCCATATTCTCAACATCTTTTGCCAGGCAATCATATTGATAAGGCTTTCCTGTTTCATCTCCCCCAACACCCTGGCCATCCCAGAAGCTCCAGACATGGAGCCACAGGAACCACAGAATGATCTGAGATCTGGGGAGCCCCTCTGAGCCCATGGAGCCCAGCCCCTCCCCAGCCCCACCAAGGCCACCCTGACCATGTCCCCAAGTGCCACATCTGCAGGGCTTCACATCCCCCCAGGGATGGGCACTGCACCCTGGGCAGCCCATTCCAATGCTCTGCACCCCTTCCAGGAGGGATTTTCCCAATATCCAGCCTGAACCTTTTCCCTTGCCCTGTCCCTGTTCCCTGAGCCCCTTCCCAGCTCCTCAGGGATTCTCCAGCCCCTTCCCAGCTCCCTCAGGGATTCTCCAGCCCCTTCCCAGCTCCTCAGGGATTCTCCAGCCCCTTCCCAGCTCCATTGCCTGCCCTGGACATGCTCCAGCCCCCTCAGGTCCTTTCCCAGCCCTGTCCCAGCTCAGGGAACAGTGCTGGGACAGGCCATGAACCCCATGAGAGTTTAAAATTAAATGTTCTTCAAATAAATCCGAATGGGGGATAAATCTGAACAATAAATTGATCCAAAGGAAAAGGGATAAGCGCAGGGATGTTTCACCAGGAGAAGACAAAACAAGCAGACACAGCGAACCAAGGAATAAAGAACAATTTGCTTTAATGATTTGCCCAGAGCTCTGTGGATTTGGTGTGCAAAACCCCCAGTATTTGGTGCAGAGGAGATGCAATCCCAGCAGAGCCCAGGGAATCACCTCCTCCTGCAGAAGCTGGCCCTCCCTGGGCTCAGGGGGAGCTGGCACTCCCCTCTGGAGTGAGTCCTGCATTTAGAGGATCTCTGCCTTAGTCCCTGCCCTGGACAAATGTCCCTCGTGACCCCTGGATGTGCAGCCAGCCCTTGGGGCTCCAGGAGGAGCCAGAGCAGCCAGGGGTTCCTCAGGGCCACCTGGGGTCATTTCAATGGATTTGGGAACCCTGGCCACTGCAGCTAAAGTGGGGATGCTCTCATTTTAATTCCTGGTTTTAAACCTCCAGAGCAGCGCTGCTAAACCAGGCTGTACCTCGTTAGACAAGGCTTCAAACTGGGAGTCATTCTTTTTAAAGCCTGTTTGCTGTTTGAGTGTCACAGGGATGCAAAATGAAAAGGGGGAAAAGGAACCTTTTCCACTGGTGTTGTGTGCAAATGAGCTGAAAGGGTTCTGGATCAAAAAATGAGAGCTGCTCATAAAAATCCCCAAATTAGCTTATTTTTTAATCTGTTTGTGCCATCATTCCCTTTGCCATCACCATCTCCAGGTATAAAAAGGCAATGTGAGAATAATATCAGTAATGCAGAGCAGGCAGTAATCACCCAAGGCAGGTGGAACAGCTTAATTACATCAAAAGCTTCAATTTGGTATTGAGCACAGTCTTCTGCAAATTAGATTCAATTTGGTGAACAGTTCCAGCCAAAACCCTTCAGATTTTTTGATCTGCATTTCTGTTATGTCTTTACTACATCTCAACATGTCATCTCATTTTGGAAACAGCAATAGACATCTTCAAAAATAAAAAATCAAAATTACCTTAACAAAAAGGCTTTTAGAAGCAAACAACACTTCCCTTTGAGTGCAGCTGCAGCCATTTTTGCAAGGCAAAGCTGAAATATTGAGTATGGGATAAATCACAGAACAAATGCGAGAGCCAAAGCTGAAACATTTATTTACTCAGGCTGTGAGAGATTTGCTGCCCACAGCAGGAAGGTCAGTGGTGATCTGTCCCTGGTGTTGGGCAGGACTGAGGGTGGCACTGGCTCTGTGCCTGCTCTGGATGGGTCCTCTTCACCTTCCCCTCTGGTCCAGGTGTTCCCAGAGCCACCAGTGATGCCTTCAGCTTTAGCTTTCACATTTTCCACGTTCTGTACTGCATTAGTTACTGAGAACTCTGGGCACTGAGAATTCCAGGCTTTCTGTGCTGCCAGGCTCTGACCACCCAGGAGAACACTACACTGACCTGAGGCTGTGGAGAAATTCCAAAATGGAATGACAGAACTGGGGTTGTGGGTGTGGGGTTTGGATAGAAGTGTGTGATATCACAGGGGGGAAAACTTACAGTTTAAGGGTTTAGAACACAGTAATATCTATAAAGCAAGATGGAGGTTTTAGGGCTCATCCTTCTTCTTCACCTTCTTCTTCTCCTTCTTCTCCATGGGTTTGGGTAGAGCACACATATAGGATCCATTGGATATGCAGCACATATATAGAATCCATTGAAATATCTGTGAAATCCAGTATTATGATGTGTGTCTGTAACACAAGAGTTGAAAGGTTTGTGGTGTGTGGTATTTTCTGGGGTCGCCTGTGGCAGGAAGGAATGAATCTGACTCCATGTTCTTAGAAGGATAATTTATTATGATATTATTTATATTATATTATATTATATTATTAATTATATTATATTTATTATATTATATTTATTATATTATATTTATTATATTATATTATGCTATATTAAAACTATACTAAAGAATAGAGAAAGGATACAGACAGAAGGCTATGAAGAATGATAATGAATCTTGTGACTCTCTCTACAGAGTCCTACACAGACTGACTGTGATTGGTCATTAAGTCAAAACCATTCATATGAAACCAATGAAACAATCACCTGTTCTTGGGTTCTCTAACTGCTCACAGTGACCCCCAGATGTGTCACAAAGTCTCTTTTCCCAGCCCAGCACTCGAAGAAGGAGTCAGAGCTCTTCAGTTCTCGGTCTCAAGGTTGTTTATTGTTCCTTATCTATAAAATTCTTTCTCCTGTCCAGCCGAGGTCTGCTCAGCAGGACAGACAGAGGCACTCTGCCTGCCCCAGGGTGGTGTTATCTTTTTGTACTAAAAACTACATGTACAATATTTACAATTACTTCCCAATACCTATCACCTGTGTTAGACAATGAGCTTCTACTCTAAACCAATCCAGAAGTGCCAACATCACCCAGAAGATGGAGGCCAAGAAGAAGAAGGAGAAAGGCTGGACATGCCCAGATTCCTCCATCTTGCCCCCTGAACCCCCATTCTAAAAACCCCAAAAATCCATTTTTTCACCCCATGATAAATTCACTATCATTCTACTTAAACTGTCGTCCCTTGCAGATCCTCATGTGAGGTTGGTAATTTTTTCCATGGGTCATGATCAAAACCACAGGGGCATCTTGGGCTCTGTGCCAGGGTCTCTGAGCCCCCTGGCAGGGGTCCTGGCAATCCAGGACAGACAGAGGGATGTCCTGAATTCAGACAACCTGTTGGATAAACAATCTCCAACCACATTCCAGAGCAGCAAAACACAGGAGAAGCAAATCAGATAATTATTGTTTTCATTCTTCTCTGACACCTCTCAGCTTCCCAGGAGAAGAACCCTGGGCAAAGAGGATTTTCCAGAAAACGTGATGGTGGCGGTGCTGTGACTCAGGCTGGGTTCTGGGCTGTGAGAGCTCCCCCAGTTTGTGCCCAGGCTCTGGGCAGGTTTGCTGGGCTCCCATTGCAGGCGGGGTGCAGAGCCAGGCTGGGAGCTGGGCACAGCTCCTGCCAGCCCCTGGCAGTGCCCAGGGAGGGCAGGGGGGTGGCACTGGGACAGCCTTAGCTCACCATGACTGAGCCTGCAGAAGGAGAAATTGATAAAATACGAATTTATCCACAGCAAGGAAGGAAGGAAGGATGTTAGCAGGGAAACATAAAACAGACACATAAGGGACATTTGCAGTTAGAGGATCCCTGCCTTAGTGAGCAGCTTACATGCCTTACGAATTTGTTGTAAACTCCTGCCAATTAATTATTGACATTATTTATTGCTTTGTAGCAATAAAATACAATGAGCTATTGCTTTGTCCAATGAATATAATGGGCTGCTTTGATGTACTAATGACTTAAAATTACTCTTTGTTAAGGGTGTAAAACTTAAGAACAACTGGTAGTAAAGAAGATGCCATTGTTGTCACTACACAAGTAGGTGACAACACAATAAAATAAAGAATAAATAAGTTTTGGGGGAAAAAAAACTGAAAAAAAAGGAAAAATATAGAATGCAGAACCCCCCCTTCAGCCTGAGTATTTAACCCCGAGGAACTCAAGAGCTGACTCTCTCACGGTTTGAGTGGATTGATCCATGTTTCTCTTTTCTTAAAAAAAAAAAAAGGCTTTTAATGTATCAGGCAGGAAATTCTGAGCTCTGCTTGGTGGAATTTCCAACAAGAAACTCTGCACACTAGAAAGCAATCTCATAAGGAATCAACTTGGTAAGGGAAATGTAATTACATGTACAGACAGTGCCGTGCTTGAACTCCTGAAATTATGAATAGCTGCTTCTGTAAAAATTATCCTCTCAGGAACTGATGAAAAGGGACAAAATGTGCATCTTGTCTTTCACAGTGACCCTGCTGAGAGACTGAGACTGTTGTGGCAATGGTCTGAACTCTTCATATCCAAATCAACCCAAATTTTCCCCTGGCACCCTCCAGAACAGAATTATTACCATGGAGACTTCACATAAAAATAGCAATACTGATCCTAATTAATAGGCATTAAGTCTTTCCATCACCAGGCATTCAGAATCTGACACATTCACAGCTGAACCCAGTTGAAATGATTGGGAATTGTTACTTTGGAAGGTGAAGGCTCTGTTCAGAGGCAGTGGCTGAGGCCCAGAGCAGTGAGGGGCCTGGGCCAGGGACAGCAGCGAATCCCAGCAGAGCTGCTGGCTTTGGGCAGCTGCACGGGGAATTTCTGAAATTCAGCTTTCCTGAAACCCACATAGGTAATCCCAGCAGATTGGCTTTGGGCAGCTGCACACTGAATTTCTGAAATTCAGCTTTCCCTGCACACAGCTGTGCTCAGCTTTCCTTGCACACAGCCATGCTCAGCTTTCTATCACCTGGATCCTCCCCCCAGCAGCTCTGCACAGCCCTGGCAGGGAGGGAACAGGGGGACAGAGCCTGGGGGGCTCCTGTCACCTCCTGGGATTTATCAACTTCAGTCCATCAGAGAATCATGGAATCCCAGAATGGTTTGGGTTAAAGGGACACTAAATCCCACCCAGTGCCACCCCTGCCATGGCAGGGACACCTCCCACTGTCCCAGGGTGCCCCAATGTCCAGCCTGGCCTTGGGCACTGCCAGGGATCCAGGGGCAGCCACAGCTGCTCTGGCAATTCCAGCCCAGCCAGGAATTCCCAATTCCCAATCTCCCATCCATCCCTGCCCCATGCCATGGAGAAGTCAAAAGCAAGACTGACCCCTCCAAGCACAGTTTAATCCTACAAGAAAGCAGGTGCCCAAAAAAAAAAAAAAAAAAAGGTTAAATTGTGCTTGGACTGAGCTCATGTTTTTCAATCAATTGCAGATGGAATCTGTTGGATGGATATTTTTGCCCAGAATCATCAGTTTTATTGGCGATTAGGGGCCCATTGCAGAATTTATTATCCCTGAGTCCATGTCAGCACCTTCCAGCAGCTGGGCTGGGGGCACTGGGGCTGCACTGGGGTCACTGGGGGCACTGGGGGCTGCACTGGGGGCACTGGGGGCTGCATTGGGGGCACTGGGGGCTGCACTGGGGTCACTGGGGGCTGCAGAGCTCCCGTGGCTGGGTGAAGCTCAGACTCCATGGGTTTAGAAAGCTGCTAAAGCAGAAGGAGATTTCTGCTGCTCTTTGACATCTCAGCAAAGCTGCTGAGTCACCAGGCGCCCAGAATGAATCCCAGGTGCATGAGAGGAAATCAGGTCATCACTGGTGGTGATGGTTTGGATGCAGTAACCAGCAGAACTTTCTGGATTCATGGGCGTGTTTCTGCAGGGAACACAAATGCCTGGATGTTTTTACACTGAACATGGCCAGAAGTTTTCTCACACTCACCTGCAGCTTTGTGCTTTGCTAATTTTTGCTTAGGTTGGGATTTTTCAAACATATTCAGGACTCCTGAGCAAGAAGGCTCTGGAAGATGACATCACCATGGGATGGGGCTGATGGGATGGAGCTCAGGGGTACAAAGGTTAATAATTCCTTTTGCATAAAATGTAGCAGATAAACCCCCCTGGGGGTTATTGCTTCGTTTGCATTTTCCAGAGCAGCACCAAGGGCTCTGACCTGGTGGAGGGCTGTGCTGCCTTTGGTCCCTGTGAGGACATCAGGGGTGGAGCCAGGTGGGCTTGGGGGTCCCCTCCAGCCCAGGGCACTGTGTGTCCCCACAGCCCCTGGGGATGGCCAGGGTGGCAGCTGGGGGGTCCGAGAAACCAGGGAGGGCTCTAGGGGTGGGGATGCTGGCAGCTGAATCCTGCAGGTGAATGGCTTCAGCAGCACCCTGCACACAACCACGCAGCTGGGATGGATCCATCATCTCCTGTGGGGCTGCCAATCCTCCAGAGAACCAGCCCAGCTGGGATGGATCCATCATCTCCTCATCCAGCCAACTGGATGGATCCATCATCTTCAGACCAGAGATGGGATGGATCCATCATCTCCTGCAGGGAATCCAGCCCAGCTGGGATGGATCCATCTCCTTTCAGGGCTCCTCCAGAGAACCAGCCCAGCTCGGATGGATCCATCATCTCCTGCAGGGAAGTCAGCCCAGCTGGGATGGATCCATCATCTCCTGCAGGGCTCCTCCAGGGATCCAGCCCAGCTGGGATGGATCCATGTCCTGTGGTAGAACCAGCCCAGCTGGGATAGATCCATCATCTCCTTTCAGGGCTCCTCCAGAGAACCAGCCCAGCTGGGATGGATCCATCATCTCCTGCAGGGCTCCTCCAGGGCTCCAGCCCTATCCCCTCCCCACGAGGCTCAAGCCCACCATCAGCTGGGGGAGCTGCACCTCATTAGAGCAGACTCAGCCAGCCAAGAGCTCTGGCTAATTGTGTTTCTGCCTAACACATCCATTTTTTTTCTCACTTTTGTCTCTGAAATGCCTCCACAGAGCTCCATGCCCGTGACATTTCATGTGACACCAGACCAAGCACATTCTCTCAGCCAGTACTTTTTAGCTGCTTGTTTTTGTCTCCCAGCCTCTCCGTGATTTTTTAAAAGTTTGTGCAATACAAACTTCTAGGAGTGAAATTAAGCTTTTTGCTGGCTCACACTGAGCCCTTGCCAATATTAAGTAGGTCAATTTCAATTTGGTTGAATTTTCTTATTTCTCCTAATTGTGTTTGTTCAGAGCAGCAGAGGGTCTCAATCAGAACTGCCCTCACCACGTTCAGCAATATAAAACTGGCTGAGCATCTGCAGTCCAAGGAGGAACAGAACCCCTCAAATCCTCAAACCCTCTCCTCAAACCCTCTCCTGCCCTCTGCAGAGACAGAGCAACCCAAAAGTTGGGTATAAAAGGGCAATGAACCTTTCCAGTGCAAATGGGGAGTGGGGCTTTCCTGCCCAGCTCAAATGGGACTGAGATAATCCCTTTGCAGCTGGAGAACAATTCCAGCAGGACCGTGGCTGGGACATCAGGCAATGTCACAGACAGGGGTGGCACAATTGCCTCTCTTGTTTATGCTTTCCCCAGAATGAATTGGTGCTGGGCACTCACCAGGAGGGACTGGGAGGGTGATGGCCATAGGCTGTGTGTGTGGGCACCTTCCTGGGAGCAGTCCTTGGGAACGTCATCATTTGAAGCCCCCAGAGTCCTGCATTAAAATGATTTCTATTTATTTCTGCAACTTCGATGCCAGTAGGATGGAGACTGAGCTGGATGCTCTGAGTGAAGGGAGGAAGTTTTAAAACCCCAGAAAAGTTTGTCCTTTTTTTTTTTTTTTTTGTTTTTGTTGCAAAATGCTGGGATAGTGTTTGCCTACATCAGGCTTAAAATTGTAACAGGCATGACCATCAATAAATCATAAACTCACAGGATGGTTTGGGTTGGAAGGGACCTTAAATCCCTTAAACCTCCCACTGTCCCAGGGTGTCCCAGTGTCCAGCCTGGCCTGGGGCACTGCCAGGGATCCAGGGGCAGCCCCAGCTGCTCTGGGCACCTGTGCCAGGGCCTGCCCACCCTGCCAGGGAAGGATTCCTCCCTGATATCTGACAGGATTTCCTTGGGCACCTCAAAACTTGGCTACAGCAAATTCAGCAGCCATGGGAGCCACTCCTGTAACTGCTGCTGTAAATCCAGACTGGGAGCTCAACTGGCTGGCACCTGGTCTATTCCTTCACCATAAATTGGCAGAAAGAACCCACTGTGGAAAATGACTCTTTTTTGTGTTCATGAACACCGAAATCAGTTCATTAAATAACAGGTTTGGGTAATTGGAATTTGGAATCATTTGGGCTGGAAAAGCCTTCTGTCTCACCCCTCCCCAGCAGTGCCCAGGCCACCTCTGCCCCTGTCCCCAAGTGCCACGTGCACAGGGCCTTAAATCCCCCCAGGGAAGGGCACTGCAGCGTTTGCTCTGAACTCTGAGGGGATTCAAGGTGGGCTTTGCCTTCCCTGGCCCTGGAGCCCCCTCCCCAAATGAAGTGAAGTCTGTGCGGGTGGCTGATGGAAACCCCCAAGGGCTCTGTGGCACAGCTGGAGTGAGGGATTCCAGATGTGGAACTTGAGTGCAGGCTCTGAGAGCTGCCCTGGCTGGGCTGGGCTGAGCTGGTCATGGGAGGTGTCAGGAAGCCCCCAGGGCGAGGGGCTGTGAGCTCAGTGAGATTTGTACTGACCCAGAGACGTTCCTGACAGGCTGAGGGTGATGGCTCCAACTCAGAGCCCTGGGAGTTTGAGGGGGGCAGCTGTAGCTGAAATTAATGTAAAATGTTCCTAATGGACATTTCCTGCCAAGATTTTCTGCAGATGTTGGGCCACAGCCCTTAGTGCGAGTATGGGAGCTGGAAGAGGTTTCCAGGAGAGCTGGAAATCCGCCACGAGCAGGATTTTCCTTGTTCTCCTTCCGAGGGAAGGAGCTGTCCAGAGCTGCGGTGGTGCTGAGCTGGGAACACGCCACGGGAGTGCCCGGGAGTCAGGGACAGCGCCTGGAACAGCCCCTGGGCTCTTCTTCATCCCAGAACCCTCCCCTGGTATGGGGAAGTGCTCCTGACTGCTCGGATATCCCAAACCCCATTCCAGCTGTGGGCAGTGTTCCTATCCCTGCTCTGATATCCCAAACCCCATTCCAGCTGTGGGCAGTGTTCCTATCCCTGGGGAGGGGAAGGGAGGGGAAGGGAAGGGAAGGGAAGGGAAGGGAAGGGAAGGGAAGGGAAGGGAAGGGAAGGGAAGGGAAGGGAAGGGAAGGGAAGGGAAGGGAAGGGAAGGGAAGGGAAGGGAAGGGAAGGGAAGGGAAGGGAAGGGAAGGGAAGGGAAGGGAAGGGAAGGGAAGGGAAGGGAAGGGAAGGGGAGATCCTGTCTGAGGCACTCACTGGCCTCGGGCATGCAGCAGCTCATTCCTGCCCTGGCCTGCCCTTGGCTCTGCTCCAGGACCCCTCCGATGGATGAAGAATTCAATTCCTTTGTTTTTAATTAAATAATTGATTGAACTGTGAAGTTTCATAGGAATTGAAGATTTGCTAAAGTAGGTTGAAATCAGCAAAGAGATTAGTAAAAAAAAAAAAAAAAAAAGGAGAAATAATATAATTCCCAAACATTGGATTTGAGCATTATCAGAATGAAATGTTCCAGACTTTGATTTCTGAAAGTGCTTCATCTCAATATTCAATAAATCCCTTTTTATGTGGAAATGACACTTTTCATATTAAAATTAACACACATTTACAAACAGAGAGAGCTTTAGTGGTTAAATAGAATCAATCTCAATGAAAATTAAGAGAGATTGCAATTCCAGGATAATTTTTTTTATCTGGTCCCTTTAGAAAACTCTGTTTTAATTTCATGTACATTTCTGCCCTCTTATTTTTATCTGCTTTGGATGCATCTGGAAAGCCTATTTTTCCTTTTTACAGAACTTTGGATGTGTCTGGAAAGTCCATCACTCCTTGTTATGGAAATTGGGCCCCAGAAGCTTGGAGCAGGTGATTTCAGGAAGGGCTCCCAGGCAGAGCAGCAGAGACTCCTGCAGAGCATGGGGAGCTCTGCAAATCCTGGTTCTTCCCTGCTGCACCCCGTGTCTGCTCCCAAAGCCACTGGCACAAGGGTCTCAGAAGTTTTCCTCCGTGTCCTTTAACTTCCACTGCAATTTTCATTTGTCCTGCCCGTCCCACATTGGCCTGGGGGCAGAGCATCAGGTGAGAAAAAATGAGCCAGGTCTAAAAATCACTCAACAACTGCTGAGGTTTGAGCTCTGTCCTCAGCAAGGGAAGGGGTAAGAAAGCCAGGAAGAACCCATTCCACAGGATGCTGCGTGTCCTGGAATGACCTTGCAGGAATCACACAAAAGGTTACCTGCCCTGGGTGATTCCATCTTTTGAAGGATTCCTCCCCTGTTTCTAGCAGAGGTCAGGATTTGAGAGATGTCTGAGATTACATTTCCCCCACATTGCCCTCCCTTTTCAGTTATTCCTGCCTTCTGGGTGTTAAAAGGTGGGATTTGCTCCTTAAGCCTTGCCCAATTCCACTGGAGGTTGTGGTGAATCCCTTTGTTCTTGTGTGTTCCCTCCGAGTGCTTTGGCCAGCAGTGGGATTTCTGGTTCTGTTCTGCTCCGTTTTTGTGGGGCCCTTTCCTGTGCCAGCCTTTGTCTTGGCATGGGCACCCACCATCCCCTCGCTCCCATTGCCATGGAAACTGGGATCTACTGGGAAAATTCTTAATTCTGCCTCTTACCCACCAGGGAAACCGGGCACTGCAGGAAATTTCCTAATTCTGCCTCTTACCCGCCATGGAAACTGGGCAATGGGGGAAATTCCCTAATTCTGCCTCTTAGCCGTCACCCTGATTTTTTAAGATTTTCCAAGCCTTCTGATGTTGACATTCTTGTAACAAACTTCCTCACACACTTTCCATAAATAACTCATTGTTTTGCATTCTTTTAGGAAGAAGGATAAATTTGATGGGCTGTTGGCTTTTCCAGTGTCATTGGAGAGGTGGCACTGTCACCCTCCAACCCACTGTCACTTTTGGAAATCTGTAAATGTTGGAGTCAGAAAATAAAAATGCCTTTTTTACCTTGGAAAGAGCAGCGAGGCCGTGTTGTGTCATTTTGTGTCCTATAGTGACACTTACCTGCCAGGGAAACCAGGCACTGGGGAAAGTTCCTAATTCTGCCCCTTACCCACCATGGAAACTGGGCACTGCAGGAAATTCCCTAATTCTGCCCCTTACCCTCCCAGCACTCCCTGTGTCTCTTGGCTGCTCCTCAGCAAACTGGGGAGGGAACCAAGGGCTGCCTTGCTCAAAGAACAGCGAAAAAATGAAGATTAAAAAAACTAAAAATTAATGGGAAAAAACGAAATGAAGATGAAAAAAATCGGCAAAGCCTTTGTGTGCAATTTCCTCTGGGGGAAGTCAGCAGTCACCTCTGAGAGCAGCGCTGGCCCTGACAAGAGCTCCTTTCATCACCTGGCAAGTTGAACATTTGCATTTTGAAGTTTCTCCTTTGCTGTTCCTGCATTCAGATGCAGGTTCCTGTTTCTTGTTTTTTTTTTGTTTTTTTTTGTTTGTTTGTTTTGGTTTTTTTGTTTTGTTGTTGTTTTTGGTTTTTTGTTTTTGTTTGGAGGTTTTAGTCCCACGTTTGTCCTACAACGAAAAAAAATCAAATTAACAACCTCCATCCAGGGGTGGAGTTCACTGGTGATGTCCTTGAGGAGGGAGGCTTTGATAGGCAAAGAATTCCGGATGTTTTTTCCCTTCATCAGTGGGATACATTCCAAACTCAGTGTTTTGGGTGCTCGTATGAAAAAAAAGAAACCCACAGTGCCCCTAAAGGAGGCGCTTGTGGTTAAATCCTCACTGTGCCTGCCTGTGGCACATCACAGACACCCTTCCTGTGGGAAATGCAGCTTCACCCTGCTCCTCAGGGGGTGACCTGGCTCTGAGGACCAGAACTGGTCTTGTGACTCTAGCTGCTCACAGTGACCCCCAGATGTGTCACAAAGTCTCTTTTCCCAGCCCAGAGGTCGAAGGAGGAGTCAGAGCTCTTCAGAGTTCTCATTCTCAAGGTTGTTTATTCTTCCTTATCTATAAAATTCTTTCTCCTCTCCAGCTGAGGTCTGTTCAGCAGGACAGACAGAGGCACTCTGCCCGTCCCCAGGGAGGTGTTATATTTTTATACTGAAAACTACGTGTACAATATTTACAATTACTGCCCAATACCTATCACCTATGTTAGACAGTCTGTCTCTACTCTAAACCAATCCCAGAAGTGCCACCATCACAGCAGAAGATGGAGGACAAAAAGAAGAAGGAAAAAGGACAAGGCACGCCCAGATCCCTCCCTCTTGGGATCCTGAGCCCCCATTCTAAAAACCCCAAAAATCCATTTCTCACCCCGTGACAAAGTAACTATTATTCTACTTAAACTCTCTTGACTTGTAATTCATATAAAGGTTGGTAATTGTTTTTCCTTGGGTCAGAATCACAGTCACAGGGGTCTTGGGCTCTGTGCCAAGGTCTCTGAGCCCCCTGGCAGGGGATGGAGCCCTCCAGGGCAGCCAGAGGGATGTCCTGGGTTCTGGCAAACGGGGAGAGACCTTGTGAGAGCCAGGAACCCCCAGCTCTGCTCTGCTGGCTGCCCAGGTGAGCAATGGGGAGGGCAAAGAATTTATTCCATTTTCACTCTCCTTCAATTCCATTTCCCTTTCCAGGCTGTCCGGGGTGTTGTATTTCAAGAACAAATAAATTCCCTGCTGAATTTCCTGTCTGCTTTCATATGTAAGTGAATCCTTGCTTTTCCTCGTGGGAAGGGTTCAGCAGCTGTGTGG
The DNA here is from genome assembly GCF_901933205.1 of Camarhynchus parvulus. NCBI lineage: Eukaryota > Metazoa > Chordata > Aves > Passeriformes > Thraupidae > Camarhynchus > Camarhynchus parvulus. Next base: position 61,452,503 of record NC_044575.1, on the reverse strand, counting down.
ATGTGGCATCTGGGGATGACTTAGGGTCACCTTGGCATATGGGGACACGAGTTAGGGTCACCTTGGCACTGCTGGGGATGCTTGGACTCAGTGGTTTTCTCCATACAAATCATTCTGTGGAGAATCATTTGAGAACTAAAGCTATTTCTGGCGTGGATGGCCTTGCAAACAAGACTGGATTCTTTGGAGAAATAGAATTAGGAAGGATGCGCTGTAGTAGGACCCACGAGGGGTAATTTTAGATGATTGGCCTTAAGGCATTTACAGCGTGGTGTGGCAAAAGCTGATAGGCCAAGAAACACTTACAGTGTTTGTAATTAGGAAATAGTCAACTTGTGATTGTGACGGCATGAATTATAACATCTGTATTGTCCCACCCTTCTCATGAGACTGAAAATGGAATAAAAGCTTTTAAAACACCTCTCAGTTGCCCCATGTCTGGGTCAGAAAAGAGCCCAATCCAACAGTTTGCACTCCCCATTGTCACTGTAGGACACAAAATAACACTATGCACACATGCTGCTGTTTTTAAGGTAAAAGGGAAGTTTATTTTCTGACTCCAACATTTACAGATTTCCAAAAGTGACAGTGGATTGGAGGGTGACAGTGCCACCTCTCCAATGACACTGCACAAACCAACAGCCCATCAAATTTCTCTTCTTCTATAAAAGAATGCAAAACAATGAGTTATTTATGGAAAGTATGTGAGGAAGTTTGTTACAAGAATGTCAACATCAGAAGGCTTGGAAAAACTTAAAAAATCAGGGCAACACACCCTCCTGGGGAAGTTGTGGTGTTTTCCTTCCAGGCCCTGAGGAAGGAGGGAAATAAACCCAGAGCAGGCTGCAGGTGCTGTCTGCAGGATCTGCTCTGCCTTGGGAGCTCCTGGGAGCAAGCAGAGGTACCAGGGGAAATTCCTGTTACTGACACCCTGGGTCTCCTCTTCTCTCCTTCCCATGGATCCACCTTGGGCAGCACAAGAGCCCAGCCAGGGCTGCACCCAAGATGAACCAAAATGGCCCCAAAATGCACGGCTGGGCACGGGGTCTGTCCCTGGGATCAGTTCTGCTCCATTTGCACCTTGCAGTTCATTGTCCCATTCCAGCTTTAGCCCCTGCAGTCCCACCCTGCTTGTTTTTCTCTCTCCAGCCCACGGTGTTTGTGCTCCTGGGCTGAGATTTGGGTCATTTGTCCTTGGTGCCCAGCTGGAGCAGGAATTGTTTTGTCTCCCTGCTCTGTGCACAGAGCTCACCATCCCATAATATGGAGCCCAGACCTGTTACTGTGATATTTTCTGAAAAATCCCTTCACCAGGATTTCCTCTCCTGAGAAGATGAGAAGCCTCAGCTTCTCCATGTTTTGCTGCTCTGGAATGTGATTTGGAGATTGTTTATCCCACATGTGAATTGTTTTTAATTAATGGCCAATCATGGCCAACTGTGTCGGACTCTCTGAGTCTGTCATGAGTTTTTATTACTCATTCTTGTCAAACCTTCTGTCTGTATCCTTTCTCTTTCCTTTGTAAAGTTTAGTATAGCCTTCTAACAATATAATGTAATATAATATAATATAATATAATATAATATAATATAATATAATATAATATAATATAATATAATATAATATAATATAATATAATATAATATAATATAATATAATATAATATAATAATAAATCAGCCTTCTGAGAACATGGAGTCAGATTCTCATCTCTCACCTTGTCCTGGACACCCTCACAAACACCACACAGACCCTCGCACTGAAGCAGCACAGAATGTGAAAAATAGAAAAGCTAAACCTGAGGCATCACCTCAGCGGTACAAACAAAAAGTAGCTTTGATTTCTTCTGGATATTTGGAATTTTGCTGCTGTTTGAGCCACAATTCCAAGGCCAGTTGGTCAGTGCCACTTTGGTCTGACACAGAGATCCATTTATTTTCCCTTGGGTTAACTCCAATTCATGTTTTGTACAACTTTAATAGTACCACCATTAATAGTATCACCATCTCCACTACGTTATCCTACATGAGCAGAGCAATTTTTAAATGGGGTCATTTATCCCCAGCACTATTTCTCATCCCCCATCATTCACATCCAACTTGGGTTTCTCTTGTTCCCGTAATCAGATTTTTACTGGGGAGGAAGGAGAAAGGCAAGAAAGAGAAAGGAAACAATGCCCAGCCCTGGCTCTGATGTGGCACCTTTGCATTTGCTAAAGCCCAGATAAAGCTTTTCTTCCATTGTGGGTGTGAGGGGACTCTGTAAGCACCAGGGTATTTGGGGTGGGCAGGATTTGGGGTCTCTGTAAGACCTGGGATATTTGGGGTGAGCAGGATTTAGGGGCTCTGTAAGCACCAGGGCGTTTGGGGTGGGCAGGGGGCTCTGTAAGCACTGGGGTATTTGGGGTGGGCAGGATTTAGGGGCTCTGTAAGCACTGGGGTATTTGGGGTGGGCAGGGTTTGGGGTGTGCAGGTGGCTCTGTAAGCACTGGGATATTTGGGGTGGTTCCTGGGTCACAGGCTGGAAGTGGCCTCAGGATTCTGCTGTCCCCTGGGTTTCCCTGGCAGCACCTGGTCCTTGTCCTCTGCCATCCTCTGCCATCCCTTACTGTCCCTGCTGTCCCCCATCCCTGCTGTCCCCATGAGGTGTCCCTGCTGTCCCCATGTCCCTGCTGTCCCTGCTGTCCCCGTGTCCCTGCAGTCCCCCTGTCCCTGCAGTCCCAGCTCTCTCTCAGGGGTTCCCCAGGGGTTTCAGTGCTCTCCAGGAGCTGGGGCCATGTCCTGCTCCTGCTGAGGAGCCCCAGGGCAGGGAGGGGAGGACGGGGTGAGCTTTGGGTCCTCCCCACCCCAAACCATCCCCTGGCTCTGATCCTCCACCCCGCAGCAATCCCTGGTGCTGCTGGGCCCTCACTGCAGACTGAAGTCACATTCTGTGTGTAGAACACAAAAACAACGTCTGTGAAACAGCCATTCCTGCCAGTTGTTTGTGAAGCGTCCCCCATGGCAAGGTAACATTTTGCCACAGGTTCTTCCTTTCTTACTGAGACGTGTTTGAAGGTGGAGACACAACTTCAGCTTCCTTTGGCTCTCCCTGCTGCCTTGTTTTAATTTCAATGAGCCGGGCTAATTTATTCTACCTGCTAAATGAGGGGCTGCTGGTTCTTGCTGTCATCATCCCAGTGCAGGCACAAGAGATTTGATGAATTGCGTGTCACAGCACCCAGATCAATAAAAGTGTAAGTGTGTGAAAAATTAAACTCCAGCAGCAGCTTCAGATGTGTTGGGTTTCTATCAAAGGCCACAGCAATACCTGCAGGCATCCAGGGAGCCACTTCAGTGGCACATTAACTGAAACACTTTCATTGCACAAAACAGCTTCCCCAAAATAAAAGGTTTTCCTGGTAATGTGCTGATTGTGTTAATTTTTAAACAGAGTTCTGTTTCACTGAAATAAAGATGTCTCGTTACCTTTACTTCAAGTGTATAATTTCTCAGAGATCTGTCATATTAATCTGATGCTATTTAGGCTCAGATTTGATTATAACGTTTTGACAGATGTCAAATGTCATATGTCAAAGTACTGCAACATTGATCCCACAGGAAACAGGAGCTTTTCATATCTGCACAGCTGAGGATTAAATATAAAACACCTCAGAACAAGGATGGAAATCTCTCTGTGAGCCTTGGAACAGTCTGTCAGGAGGCAGTGCCAGACTCCAGCACCCTGTGCTTGGGAGCAAAACCTGGGCTGTGTTAATGGGGAAAATCAGGATTACTGGGGATGGGAGCAGAGCCTGGGTGGAGTTGTGTTAATGGGGAAAATCAGGATTACCTGGGCATGGGAGCAGAGCCTGGGTTCTGTCAGTGGTTAAATTCAGGATTACTGGGAATGGGAGCAGAGCCTGGGTTCTGTCAGTGGTTAAATTCAGGATTACTGGAGATGGGAGCTCACTGCAACGCTGTGAGGAGTGAGCTGGCACCACACTTTCCCAAACACCCATTGGAGCTCCTTTCCCTTTGCTTTGGGAAAGGAGGATTGGTTTAAAAGCAGAGTGGCAATTTGTCCCAGAGCACTGGCAGGTGAATGCAGGGGATTCCAGCCCTAAGGGTCCCTTTTTCCACATTCAGTGTTTCCAAAGCTGGAGATAAAGAGGGGCACAGCTGTGACTGGGGAGGGCCCTGCACGGGGCAGGAGGTGCCAGGAGGGGTGGCCCAGGCGGCACCTTGTGCTTGTCCCCAGGGCTGAGCTGCAGGCAAACATCCCCTGAGATTCCAGGGGCCTTGAGCCACATCTTGGGGTTATTTGGGGTTTTTGAGCCTGAAGGAGCCCGGGCCAGCTCTGCCCGTTACCCTGGGCACGGCATCCCCAGGGCTGGAAGGGACCCAGGGGATCCAGGGACAGCCACGGCTGCTCTGGGCACCCTGTGCCAGGGCCTCGCTACCCTCACAATGGAGAATTTCTTACTGAAATCTAATTAAATCTCTCCTCTTTTAGTGCCAAGCCCTTAGCCCTGTCCTGTCCCTCTCTGCCCATATAAAAATCTCTTCTCTTTTCCATAACCCCTTTAGGCCTTTCAGGGGCTCTAAGGTCTGCCCAGAGCCTTCTCCTCCCCAGGCCAAACCAAACACCCCCAAAATCAGCCCAACCCTTCTGTAACACACATTGAGCCAAAGCAGTTGGATTTTTTATGTGCCATTTCTGTTGCCTTTCTAAGTAAGCCCTTGGGAAAGTACTTGGACAGTGTCCCTTTAATGGCACTTTCCTTTTGGCAGTCTGATCTTTCTAAAAGGACTCTCGGGGGCTTCAGGAAATGGAGAAGATCAGGCTGGCTTGGCAAAACTGGCTCTGAGTGGGTGCAGTTGTGGCTTTTGGCTCAGCAGATGAGAATGTGATGCTTGGAGGGAATGGAGTTAATTTATCACAGGATCTGCCCTCTGGAGACACAGGCCACGGCCTCCAGTCTGCATTTATTTCCTGCACTCCTAGAGTACCCAGAGCCCCTGGGATTTACAGCACTAAAGTCCCGGGCACAGCTTTTCCTGGGGGATCTCCCCAGAGCTGGGGGCTCCCAGCACTGTCAGGGAGGGGACCCAGTGCTGCTGTCACATCCCAGGTGCACTGGATGGACCAAAACTCTGATCAGAGATCCTCAGCCTCAGGAAAGGCAAATTCAGGCAAAATGCTGCTGCTGTGGATGGGGCAGCAGCAAAAAGGGCTCAGGCTCAGAGCTGGGGGGGCAGAATTGCTGCCCTGGGGGATACAGGGGCTGGGAGAGGGAGCAGAGCCCAGGTGGGACATGTTGGGGGAGATGAAACAGGAAAGCCTTATCAATATGATTGCCTGGCAAAAGGTTTTGAGAATATGGAAACTGTAAGCGAGATTGAAATGCAAGCAAGCTTTGAGATACCTCAGGTACTGAACAACTGGAAAACAATGGTGTGGCCAGCTGAAGGCAATCCCCTTTTGATGGAACAGCACCCTCTGCTTGCAGACAGGCCCAAGGGTCAGAGCAGACCCTACAGCTTGGCAGAAGGGGCCCAAAGAGGAGTTTTTAGGGTTTAAAATGTAACACAGTGTGGGAATGTAGTGATACTTATAGGCTGTGTGTAAATGCTGTAGGATTTGTATCTTGTACTGGATTGGTTAGTGAGAATTAGAATATTCAACACAGAAGAACATTTATGGTTTTGTAATGGGATCCTCGCTCTCTTATCCTCTCTTTTACTCTCTCACCCTCTCATCCTCTCTCCCCCTCTCTTCTCTCAGGCTGCTCCAGCTGTGGCTGGCAGCTCCCAGCAGGGCCCTGCACCTTGGCCCTTTGCAATAAACCCCAAATTCCTGACCTGGCTGCAGAGATCTCTCATCTCTGTCTGTCCCGACCCTGCTACCCCCGATGCTCCCACAGACGCAGATGAGGGATGCCATGGCTGACTCTCACAGTTAAAAGGCAAATCTCATGGATACATGTTAGGAGAAGTTTTATAGATTCATAGTTGTGTTTTACCCCTTGTGTTGTTATCAGGGTTTGGGTTTGGGACATTTGGCAGGGTGGCATTGTCACTATGGCAGCCCCTGACCCCCAGTTGAGATTTAAGGGATCCCTGGCAGTGCCCAAGGCCAGGTTGGACATTGGGGCACCCTGGGACAGTGGGAGGTGTCCCTGCCATGGCAGGGGTGGCACTGGGTGGGATCTGAGGTCCCTTTAATCCAGCCCATTCCAGGATTCCATGAGTTCCTCTCCATCCTGCAGCCCTGCCACTCTGCTAAAGAGAGCACCACAGCACGACTGCCAAACTCTTGGATTCACAGATTTTTGCCAGAAATGACTCCAGTTCTTGCTAATAATTGTAATTAATCTTGGAAAACAGCTCGATACAGGCCAACAGTGGGCGTGGTGCTGTTTAGTCAAAGCTTGGCCTGAAGCCTTGAAGTGTTTTCCAATCTTAACAATTCTGTGCCTTGATGGTTCCAGGGGCTGGAAAATGAGGAGAGAGGAGCTGCAGCCTTGCAATAAACTCAGGGCTCAGGACTGAGGCTGGAAACAGGACCTGAGAGACCACTTTGAAGCTCCTTCCTGCCATAACTGCAAGCGGCAGGATGTGCAGCCCTGCAGGGCACTGGGGACGGGATCCCAGCCTGGTTCTGCACACTTTAAATATATTCTGGCTTCCACTGCTAAAGGGAGCCCTTTCCCAGCAGTCAGAGGCAGAGCAAGACAGAGAATTTACCCAAAATTTCACCTCGGAAGTAGGGGGAATGGGTCTCAGTTTCCCAGAGAGAGCAATGTACACAGACATGCATAATCCTGCAAGGATTTCCTGTGTTGAAGGAGAACATTATTCCACGCTCAGAGCACCTTGAGGTGTCATGATGTCTTGGTTTGGAAAGCCAGGTGCCTGCTAAGGGAGGCAGGAGCCTCCCCTGAAATGGAGAGTGTGAACCCTCCCCACCCCTCCAAATTGCTATAAATTTTAAATTAAGGGGCTCTCAGGCAAAAATATGGGAGCAGGAAATAACAGTTCTTTAATAGGGAAGAAAATAAAAGGATAAAATAAACAATGCAGTAAACCAAACCAACACTGCCAGAGTCAGAACCCAAGCTGACACCCTGTGGGTCAGGGTGCTGGCAGCAGTGCCATTGGAATTGTGGCTCAGCCCTCCTGCAGTGTCAGGGGTGGTTCTGCTGGAGCAGGGATCCTGGAGAAGGGTGCAGTCTCTGCCTCTGGAGATCCAGGGGAAGGAGAGGCAGCTGCTGTTCCTCTGGGGAATCCCGTGGAGAAGCCGTGCTGGTGTTCCAGAATCTCCAGATTATATCCAGGCAGGAATGCTTGGCTCCTCCCTCTGGGCTCCCATCTCCCAATGGGATGCTGTAGCTCTTATCAGCCATGCAGGGACATTCAATGGCTGTTATCAGCAGGTGTCCCCCCAGAGGGAGGAGTGGGTGTGGAAGAGATAAGGCAAACTGCCCACTGACAGAAGACAGCTGCCATGCAGATGGTGATAGAACACATCTTGCCTGGCAATCTGGGCACATGAACTCACCCAAACCCTGCCCTTGAGCTCAGTTGCTGCACTTCAGCAAACACTTCAGGGCATTGTAATAATTTCCAGTGGGACTTGAACTTCAGGAATGACCCAAAGTGCTCCAAACACCCTGGGCTCTGGGACTGCTGCTGTCCAAACAACCACGTGGATCTCCTTCCTTTCCTCAGGTTTTTCCATCTCCTTCCCAAGGTACCACTGTGGGTTCAAGCTGAGTGCAAGGATAACCACATGATAAATGAATATATTCATGTAAACCCAGAAATAATCTCATCCCTTATAGAGCCAATATTTTCATGGCAAGAAAGGAAATAAAATACATATATTTGCTATCCAAAACCAATAGCACAAATCCTAACGTGCCCAAAACAATTCTAATTTAATTATGCAGAAAAGGCTCCTAAGCTTAATAACAAATCATTATCTGAAGAAAATCTGAATTGGCTGTTGCAGTGTCAAAATATGAATTTCTTTTCATAGCAAGCAGAATGCAACAAGGGGACATGCAAAATGTGTCTGGTAAATTAAAAATCTGTTATTAGAACTTGCAGACAGGAGCTGGAAGAAGCCATGTAGTTAAAAATCTGTTTTCTTAGATGAATAAATACCGGTTTACCCTCTCCCTCTGTCTTTCATGGTGCCCTTCCTCCCTCCTCCTCCCTCTCAGCTCCTTTCCCACTCAGCTTCTCACTACATAATTAACTTTTGGAGTTTAATTTTTCTCCTGGTTCTGGAAGAATGAGCTCTTCAGGACACAATTCCCATTTTCTGTGCAGTGCAGGGACTATTTGAGAGAAAAGCAGGCAGGATCTGTGTGTGAATCAGAGGCTCTCAGATGAAATTGCTGCTGCCTCGTATTCCAAATCCCCCTTGGCCGTGGCCTCAGCATGTCAGAGTCAGAGCCTTTGTATCTGAGATGGATTTGTGGCCTGGCTGGGCAGCCTGGGGCTGTTCTCATCTCCCAGGGTGACCTGCCCAGAGCCACCAGGCTGGGACTGAGCCAGGACCTGCCCGGGACAGGGGAGAGGGCACTGAGGGGAGAATGCTGTCAGAGGGACAGGAATGGACTCTAAATTCTATCCCACCCCATCCCATCCCATCCATCCCATCCCGTCCCGTCCCGTCCTGTCCCATCCCATGCCATCCCATGCCATCCCGTCCCATCCCATCCCGTCCCATCCCCATCCCATCCCATCCCGTCCCATCCCATCCCCATCCCATCCCATCCCATGGATCCCATCCCATCCCATGGATCCCATCCCCATCCCATCCCATGGATCCCATCCCATCCCATCCCATCCCATCCCATCCAGTGCCACCCCTGCCATGGCAGGGACACCTCCCACTGTCCCAGGGTGCCCCAATGTCCAGCCTGGCCTTGGGCACTGCCAGGGATCCAGGGGCAGCCACAGCTGCTCTGGCAATCCCAGCCCAGCCAGGAATTCCCAATTCCCGATCTCCCATCCATCCCTGCCCTCTGGCACTGGCTGAGGTTGGAGCTTTAGAGCTGGTTTCAGTGCCCAGCCTGGGTTTAAGTGGCACAGACCGAGCCAGCAGTGCAGGAGTGGGCTCTGAAGGGTGGCAGCACCCAAGGGTGCCCAGGGCCAGCCCCCTCCCTGGGGGGTCAGTGGGCACAGCTGGGGGGGCTCGGGTTGGGGCTGCAGTGTCACCCTGAGTTTTTTAGTTTTTCTAACCCTTCTGATTCTTGTAACAAACTTTCTCACACACTTTATGTAAATACCTCATTGTTTTGTATTCTTTTATGAAAGAAGAAAAATCTGATAGACTGTTGTTTTGTCCACTGTCATTGGACAGGTGGCACTGTCACCCTCCAATCCACTGTCACTTTTAAAAATCTATAAATGTTAAAGTCAAAAATTAAAATTTCTCTTTTTATCATCAAAAAGCTGCGTATTATTTCTTGTCCTATAGCAACACTGCAGAGGGAGAGGTGCATCAGGGACAGAGGGCACACAAACCTCCTCGGACAGGAAACAGGAGGAGTTTGGAAATGCCACCTTTAAGGAGAGGTTTGGGATGAGGAATGCCAGGAAGCTCCAAAGGACAGGGGTAATGACCTTCAGCAGCACAAAGGCTGACAAGGAACATTAAACACCGAGTTTTCTGTGCTCATCACAGGCAGGGCAGCTCCAGCAGAGGCAAGCCGGGCTGGAAGCATTCAGGGAAGGTGCTGGTGTGGGCTGCTGTCACTGTCGTATTTTCTGAAAAATCCCTTCACCAGGATTTCTTCTCCTGGGAAGCTGGGGAAAATGAAAACAATATTATGTGATTGCTTCTCTTGTGTTTTGCTGCTTTGGAATGTGGTTTGGAGATTGTTTAGCCAACAGATTGTTGTTTCATTGGTTTTGTGAGAATTGTTTTGACTTAATGACCAACCACCATCAGCTGTGTTGAGGCTCTGGAAGGAGCCACGAGTTTTCATCATCCTTCTTTGTAACCTTCTGTAAGTATCCTTTCTCTCTTCTTTAGTACAGTTTTAGTATAGCATTTTTAATTATGATCAGATCATAAAATAATAAATTAGCCTTCTAAGAACATGGAGTCAGATTCATTCATTCCTCCCTTTGATGGAGGAAAATACCACAGGCTGCAGCAGGAATGTTCTCCCTCGGGATGGCAGTCATGGAGAGGAACTTCCATGGGGACTGCAGCAGGAATGTTCTCCCTTAGGATGGGAATCATGGAGAGGCACCTCCATGGGGACTGCAGCAGGAATGTTCTCCCTTAGGATGGGAATCGTGGAGAGGCACCTCCATGGGCCCTCCTCCATGGGGACTGCAGCCACAGCCGTGTCTGAACAGAGCAGGAAAAGGACAATTCCCATTTCCAGGGAGGAACCCACGGCTGTTCCCCCACAGGAGGTCTCTGATCCGTGCCTTTCTGCTTAGCTGAATGCAACAGAACCCTTTGGAGCAGCTGGAATAATGATTTTTAATTGGAGAGTGCCCTGTGTAAAGATCATTTTCAGAAAAAAAGTGACGAATGCAATTAAATAAATTCAAATAAAAATCCAGCGCCAGGCCCCGGGGTCCTTTGATTTATTGATGTAACAGTGCTCAGCACTGCCTGGGACTGAGCAGGGCTTTGCTGAAACAATTCCTCTCTAGTGTTGGGCAACCTCTGAACTTCCCACACCTTTGGGAGCCTCAGACCTGCTCCAGTCCAGGCTGAGCTCAGTTCTGGGTGCTTGGGACACAAACAGACCCCAAATGGGCCTCCCTGGGTGTGGGGAGGGATCTCAGGAGAAACCAAACTCCCCCTCACTTGGTGAATTCTGTCAGTGGAGGGTTTCTTACCAGCAAAGGGAATTTACCTTTCTTCCTCTTCTTTTAAAACAAATAACTGGGAGTACTGCCAACACCTTTCATTACACATTGTTTCATTCATTTGTTCATTAATTTTCTGCAATGGAAGTGTGTGGTGTTTTCGGGTTTGGTCGTTGGGGTTTTGGTGATTTGGGGTTTGGAGATCTGGGATTTTGGGATTTCGGGATTTGGGGTTTGTTGATTTGGGGTTTGGGGATTTGGGGTTTTGGTGATTTGGGATTTTGGTGATTTGGGATTTTGTTGATTTGGGGGTTTGGTGATTTGGGGTTTGTTGATTTGCAGTTTTGGTGATTTGGGGTTTTGGTGCTTTGGGATTTTGGTGATTTGGGATTTTGTTGATTTGGGGGTTTGGTGATTTGGGGATTTGTTGATTTGCAGTTTTGGTGATTTGGGGTTTTGGTGATTTGGGGTTTTGGAGATTTGGGGTTTTGTTGATTTGGGTTTTGTTGATTTGGGGTTTTGGTGCTTTGGGATTTTGGTGCTTTGGGATTTTGGTGATTTGGGGGTTTGGTGATTTGGGGGTTTGGTGATTTGCAGTTTTGGTGATTTGAGTTTTGTTGATTTGGGGTTTGGTGATTTGGGGGTTTGGTGATTTGGGGTTTTGGTGCTTTGGGGTTTTGTTGATTTGGGATTTTGGTGATTTGGGGTTTTGTTGATTTGGGGTTTTGTTGATTTGGGGTTTGGTGATTTCAGTGCCTGCAGTGCAGGGGCTGGAGGAAGGGCTGGCTCAGCCACAGGCAAGCTGGGAAGGAGCTGCTCCCATGGGAGGCTGGAGAAAGGAAAAGACAAAATGTGGTTTGTGTTGGAACAAAGCCACCAGCAATCCTTTCCAGCTGGGGTGCTGGCACGGTCCAAACTCAAACACTCGAGATTTGGAGCCACGGGAAGCAGATCCCAAAGGGAAGGGCACAGGGCTTGGAGGGGAGCCTGGAACTCCTCATGGACAAAGAAAACAAAAAGTAGCAAAGTGCCAGGACTCTCAAAAAGCAAACAGAAGAAGAGAAGAGCAGTAAGGAATAAATCAGCTCAGTGCTAAGTATGAACTCTTCCTTTCAAATTTCTCAAGACCAAATATTTTACAAAGGCCTTCAAAACTCCCATGATCTTTACAGTGCCAACCTCCTCTGCCATAATTTACCTCGAGAGACACGGACAAGGTGTTGTACTGATTTCCCTCTGCCTTGCTATCAATAGCTCCAGTTTTGGCAATTAACTAATTATAGAGAAAATTAACCTGCTCACCTGCGAAGAACAGAACCCTTCAGACTTGACTCATTACCATCATTGTGTTTTCTGAAGGAAATTGTTCTGTGAAGATTAAATGGGATTCACGGGGGAAGAGCCAGTTCCAGTGAGTAATTAACTTAATGAGTCTGCAGCTCCTTTGCTGGCCCTGGCAGTGGCAGCTGCTCACTCCCAGCCGTGCATGTCCTGCACAGGGAGCAGCAGATGCTGCACAGCAGGGCCAGGCCCTGGGCATGCCACTGCAAGGAGGAGTTTCAGAGCCCTTCAAACCACGAAAACCAATTTTTGTGTGGCTGTGGGAACGTTCCTGCTCCTCCCCTGGGTGCTGGAATAGAAGCCAGAGACAAATGGGGATCCAGCAAAACAAAGTGCTGGGAAAGGGCCTTTTTGTGTTTCAGGAATGAGCTCACAGTTCTCTTTCACCTGGGATGAGCAGCAGCCCTTGAGAGGCTGCTCTGTGCCTGCAACCACAGTTCTAGGGAAAGGGGGACAACAATCCCACTCTGGAACCACAATTCCAGGGTCCTGGGGGACAGGACACCCCCACAATCCCACCCTGGAACCACAACTGTGGGAATGGTGTCTGTGGGTGGGAATGGTGTCTGTGGGTGGGAATGGGGTCTGTGGGTGGGAATGGGGTCTGTGGAATGGTGGGAATGGTGTCTGGGTGGCAATGGGGTCTGTGGAAGGGAATGGGATCTGTGGGTGGGAATGGTGTCTGTGGATTGATGGGAATGGGGTCTGTGAAATGGTGGGAATGGGGTCTGTGGGTGGGAATGGCGTCTGTGGGTGGGAATGGTGTCTGTGGAATGGTGTCTGTGGCTGGATGGGAATGGTGTCTGCAATGGTGGGAATGGTGTTTCTGGAATGGTGGGAATGGTGTCTGGATGGGAATAGGGTCTGTGGAATGGTAGAAATGGTGTCTCTGGAAGGGAATAGTGTCTGTGGGTGGGAATGGTGTCTGTGGCTGGGAATGGTGTCTCTGGAATGGTGGGAATGGGATCTGTGGCTGGATGGGAATGGTGTCTCTGGAATGGTGGGAATGGTGTCTGTGGCTGGGAATGGTGTCTCTGGAATGCTGGGAATGGGGTCTGTGGCTGGGAATGGTGTCTGTGGATTGATGGGAATGCTGTCTCTGCAGCGCCATGTCTCCCCCACTGCTGCCTGCCCCCATCCCCTTTGCCTTTGGGAAAAATGAGCCCTGTGACGAGACCTGGGGACAATTTTCTTCCCTGGGATGTGTCTGGGCACGAGCTCAGTGTGAGGAGCTCCCTCAGGACACACAGGGACGTTTCCCTTCCCCTCTCCTAGGCTGAAGGAGCTCTGCTGTGCCTCAGCTGTGCTGAACACCGAGTGAAACCCTCCACATTCCCTGACATGTACATGGCACAATCCCTCCCCTCTCTGCAATCCACTGGGAAAAAAGAGCTTTTCCCTTTGGGTCAGACCAAAGCAGCTCAGTGTTTGCAAGATCCTTTCAAGTGTTGCTGGTTTTATAAATGTCTGAATGCAATGGCTTTCTCTCTTGCTTGGAGAAATCCTATGGAGGACATTCTTTAGTCAGTGATGAGCCCGACATTCTGCTGGGCATTTTCAGGGCTCTTTGGAGGAGCTGTTCCAGCAGGGAGCATGAAGATGTATTAACCCAGCCTCCAAGAAAAAATGCTTTCCAGAAAGGTCACATTGCTGTGAGTCAGGGCACTGCCAGCCTGATCTCAGGGAGCTGCTCTGCCCATGGCCTGCAGCCACGTCTGTCCCTGCCTTAAACCAGCACCAAATGTCCTCTGCAGCCCCAGCTTTGTGCAGCAGCTCTGGGCAGGGACAGGGGGCCACCCGCCCCTCTGACAGCCAGGGCAAGAGCCCCAGAGTGACAGCCAGGGCAAGAGGCCCAGAGTGACAGCCAGCTGCTCATTCCTCTCCTGGGCTGTCCCTCGTGTCACCCTGTCCAGCCTTCCCAGCACATCCTCCTGGGAGCCTTTACCTCCCCGAGGAGCTGCCCTGGTGACCTCCACCAGTATCCCTGGCCAGGGTCTGTGTACAGATCACAAACAGGACAGGGCTGCTGGGAACGTGCCTCGAGCTGCTTGATTTTCCAGCAGCAGCCTCATTCCATGGCTGTGACAATGGGAAGATGCCAGCAGCTCACATCCCAGGCAGCAGACACAGAACTCAATGGCACAACTCACTTTATGAGTTTTTTGACCAATCACACAAAGCAAAAGCACATTGACAGTATTTATACCTATATAATAGATATTCTATATTGACAGCAGTTCCATCCAACCACTGTAAGCACAGGTACCTTTGGTTAAACAATGCCTGCTTATTTCAAATACAACACCTGCTTGTGAGCCTTCAAACACAATGCACAGAGCTCCATTATTAACCTTAGAACTCCCTAATATCTCACTAGATAAACTTTTCTGTAGCTTAGGGAGTTATTCCAGACAAGTGTTAATGCACAGACCATTGTTCTATTTGTCTTTATTTTTCTATTTTTTAAATAATTTTTCTGCTGACCAATCTCATGGCTGCTGCTGAGCTCTATTTACAGTTTTGTTGTCTCTGAGGCCTGCCCTTTGCAGCCCTCCCAAACCCCTCTGATTTATGCATTCCCACACACCAGCTCTTGGAGCACTTTGAGAGCAGCTCCTCCTGCTTTAATTACCAGGGGCTGGCACAGCTCAGGGCTAGGGGCTCACCCCTCTGCTGCTGGAATATCCCAGGTTTGGAGTCTCCCTGGATCCCACAGAGCTCACTCCTGGGGGCTCTCTCCCGACCCAGCTGCTTCAGGAATCCCATCTGCAGGGAATCTCATTTACCCCATGAGAACACCTCTCCATCCTGGTTATCCCAGAGGGTCCCTCCTGCCTTCCTCAGGTGCAGAATGAAACAGTGACAGCTCTGCTGGCCTGAGCTGGGACTGAGGGAGTCTGGTATGAAAGGTTTGTCCTGGGAGTTTCTGGGGTTTTATCCCCAGTGAGATGCCTGAAATCCCATCAACTTAAAGATTCCTCTCCTGGCCTGCATCATTTGTTAGGTCTTCGTCTGCCTTCCCTAGACTCCTGTGTGAGGCTGGAGCTGCTCTGGAGCCAGGCTGGGAGAGCTGGGGGTGCTCACCTGGAGAGGAGAAGGCTCCAGGGAGAGCTCAGAGCCCCTGGCAGGGCCTGAAGGGGCTCCAGGAGAGCTGGAGAGGGACTGGGGACAAGGGATGGAGGGACAGGAGCCAGGGAATGGCTGCCAGTGCCAGAGGGCAGGGATGGATGGGAGATTGGGAACTGGGAATTCCTGGCTGGGCTGGAATTGCCAGAGCAGCTGTGGCTGCCCCTGGATCCCTGGCAGTGCCCAAGGCCAGGCTGGACATTGGGGCAGCCTGGGACAGTGGGAGGTGTCCCTGCCATGGCAGGGGTGGCACTGGGTGGGATTTGACATCCCTTTAACCCAAACCAGTCAGGGACATCTGCAGTGCAGCCCCTGCTGGCACTGGGCTCCTTGGGAGCAGTCACACTCACTTAGTCTGACCAACCTCTGCAGATTCCCCTTTTTTTTTGGCCATGAGCATTCCTGACTTTCCCCCAGGCCCAATTCCAGGCAGGATTTCATCCCCAGCCCAGCGCTGTGCAGCTGCCAGTGCTTCCCTGTGAAACAGGAGGGATTTCTCAGAGCCCACACTGCTCCCCCTGCCTGGCAGAGCTCTGGGGGAGCTGGGTTTGCTTCGGAAGCCACCTCAGCTGGGTCTTCACCAGTAATCAGGGGCTCATTACTGTCCTTGGGAGAAGAAAGGAGCGGGGTTGCATGGGGTTCATTAAAGCCCAGCTGTTTCTGCTTTATCCCGCTGCCTTCCTTCTCTGCCCTGCTGTGAAGTGAAACTAATTTCCCTGATTTTACCTCCTGGTTCCTGAAGCTCTGGGTAGCATCGACCCTTTCCCTGTTGTCTGGGACTTTGCATCCCCCCTGGTGCCAGGCAGGTATTTATGATTATTGCCTATAACCACCAAGAATATTGAGATTTTCCCACTTTTTTTGCTCTTTTCCATTATTCCATTACTCTCTATTCCATTCCATTATGCTCAAAGAAGTGGCAGGGAAACAACCACTTCTTTGTCCTGTTAACTAAATTATCCACCTGGTTTTTGTTACCAATTCCTTTCCCACTTACCTTCTGCTGGAGGGTTCCTTTCTCCTTTGGGCCCTGAAGTGTAAAAACCTGGCTGATCTTGCATTTCCCACTGCCTTCCTTACCCCTGGTTATTGTGCCCTGAGTTTTGGCATTCTGATTATTCACCCCCCTTGTAATTTTTGCCATGAATTATCTGATTTCTCTGATTTCCTTAGTGTGTGAAGTCCAAGAAAAATGTCTCTGCCTTGTATTCTGCTGATCCTGTGCTTTGGGATGGGACTGCTCCTTCCCAGAGCTGGCATCTGATTTGGTTTTGCCAGTGGATTTGGGACAGCTCCTTCCAACAGACTTTTAATTTATTTGTAGACACATTGAGAGAGTGTGAGGTGATTTGGATTGTCAGAAATGGAGTTTGCACCCCAAACTCCCTCCCACCCTGACCCAGTGAACAACAGCAGCAGAGTGATACCGTCAGAACCGACAATTTTCAGAAGGAAAAGCTCCCAGGGAGGCCAGGAAAGAGACAGGAACAACAAGGGTGTCCCAGATTGCCAGGCAAGATGTGTTCTATCACCGTCTGTAGGGCAGTTGTGTTCTGTTCAGTGGGCAGTTTGCCTTATCTCTTCCACACCCACTCCTCCCTCGGGAGGGGACACCTGCTGATAACAGCCATTGAATGTCCCTGCATGGCTGATAAGAGCTACAGCATCCCATTGGGAGATGTGAGCCCAGAGGGAGGAGCCAAGCATTCCTACCTGGATATAATCTGGAGATTCTGGAACACCAGCACAGCTTCTCCACTGGATTCCCCAGAGGAACAGCAGCTGCCTCTTCTTCCCCTGGATCTTCAGAGGCAGAGAGTGCACCCTTCTCCAGGATCCCTGCTCCAGCAGAGCCACCCCTGACACTGCAGGAGGGCTGAGCCACAATTCCAATGGCACTGCTGCCAGCACCCTGACCCACAGGGTGTCAGCTTGGGTTCTGACTCTGTCAGTGTTGGTTTGGTTCACTGCATTGTTTATTTTATCTTTTTATTTTCTTCCCTATTAAAGAACTGTTATTTCCTGCTCCCATATTTTTGTTACCTGAGAGCCCCTTAATTTAAAATTTAAAATTTATAGCAATTTGGAGGGGTGGGGAGGGTTCACATTCTCCATTTCAGGGGAGACTCTTGCCTCCCTTAGCAGGCACCTGGCTTTCCAAACCGACACAAAGGGTCAAGCTGAACAGCGAATTTCCAGCGCTGCCTCTGTTCTGGAGCCCATGCTGGGCTGGGAGAGGAGCTCCAGGAGCCTCAGGTCCCTCCCAGCTGGGGGTTCCTGGGGCTGCCTACTCTGTGCCCAGTGGATTTCCCCTCCCCTGGGGCTGGGTCAGGGGGAGCTCCTGCAGGGGCTGCTGTGCCCTGTGCTAACCCCACTCTGGCACACTTTGGCTCAGGGATGGGATGGGATTGCTCCTTCCCAGAGCTGGGATCTGGTTTGATTTGCAGCAAACCCCACAGATCTCCTGGCAGAGCAGGAGAAGCTAAACCCCTGTTTGCTCTGCATTCAGCAAGGAAAGCATCAGCCCCTGGTGCCTAATGAGGTTACACTGGGGATTTATGGTTTGAGCTCTGCTAAACCAAGCACAGAAAACCTTGGGCAAGGAGTGTCATGCTCTGATTTGGCACAAAGCAGTCAAAATAACTGTGTGAAAAATCAGAACTTAACGGCCTAAAAACCTCTTCTAAAGGAGAAATTGATACAAAGCAGCCTAATTCCTCCTTTATCCTGCTCTGTGACCTGGGTTTGCTCCTGCTGTGCACAGGTTGCTGTCCTGCAAGGAGTTAATCCCATTTTGCACCACAGACAGGCCCTCTGGGGGATCCTGCCCTGGTCACATCCCTGCAGCAGCACAGGGAAAGAGGAGAGGCTCCGTGCCTGTGTGTCAGCTGTCACTGCACAGCTGTGCACAGCTGTGGGGCCCAGAGACCTGAACCCAGACGCAAAACAGCCCTCACCCATCCTAAATACCCATCCCACAAACCTGCAGCCCAAATGCCCATCCCATAAACCTGCAGCCTAAATACCCATCCCACAAACCTGCAGCCCAAATGCCCATCCCATAAACCTGCAGCCTAAATACCCATCCCACAAACCTTCAGCCCAAATGCCCATCCCATAAACCTGCAGCCTAAATACCCATCCCACAAACCTGCAGCCCAAATGCCCATCCCATAAACCTGCAGCCTAAATACCCATCCCACAAACCTGCAGCCCAAATGCCCATCCCATAAACCTGCAGCCTAAATTCCCACCCCACAAACCTGCAGCCTCATTAATTGCATTAATTGCAAGCTTTCATCCCATAAACCTGCAGCCCAAATTCCCATCCCACAAACCCGCAGCCCAAATGCCCATCCCATAATCCTGCAGCCGGGGGAGATGGGATCTTTGGGTGGGTCCCTCTCAGCTCCAGTGACACAGAACCTGGTGGTGACCCTGGGCTGAGCCTGCCCAGAGCCAGCAGCAGGAATTCTAAACAGCAGGAATTCCCAGCAGCAGGAATTCCCAGTAGCAGGAGTTCCCAGTAGCTGAAATTCCCAATAGCAGGAATTCCCAAAAGCAGGAATTCCTCTTTTCCTGAGGAGTGCCAGGGACGGGGTTTCCCATGCAGGAGGAGGGAGGTTGGTGCCCAGCTGTTACCTGGGGTGAGGTGAAGGCTCCCAGCTGGAATTCTGTGTCCTCAGGAGCTCCCAGAGAACACAGGGCTGCCCCAGCTCCACGGAGCTGCCCCAGGGCTGGAGCTAGGCTGGGAGAGCTGGGAATGTTCCCCGGGAGAGGAGAAGGCTCCAGGGAGAGCTCAGAGCCCCTGGCAGGGCCTGGAGGGGCTCCAGGAGAGCTGGAGAGGGACTGGGGACAAGGGATGGAGGGACAGGGGCCAGGGAATGGCTCCCAGTGCCAGAGGGCAGGGATGGATGGGAGATTGGGAATTGGGAATTCCTGGCTGGGATGGAATTGCCAGAGCAGCTGTGGCTGCCCCTGGATCCCTGGCAGTGCCCAAGGCCAGGCTGGACACTGGGGCACCCTGGGACAGTGGCAGGTGTCCCTGCCATGGCTGGGGTGGCACTGGGTGGGATTTAAGGTCCCTTTAACCCAAACCTGGCTGGAATTCTGGGATGATCCCAAGGTGCCAGAAGCAGAGGAGCCACTCTGTGCCCAGAGCTGGAGTTCATTTTCCTACTGAGGGATGCAGTGAGAGACCCAGAAAATGAATTTGGGCTCCCGAAATCTCAGCAGGAGGCTGAGAAAGAGAAGAGGAGAGGAGAGGAGAGGAGAGGAGAGGAGAGGAGAGGAGAGGAGAGGAGAGGAGAGGAGAGGAGAGGAGGAGAGGAGAGGAGAGGAGAGGAGAGGAGAGGAGAGGAGAGGAGAGGAGAGGAGGGAGGAGAGGAGGGAGAGGAGAGGAGAGGAGAGGAGAGGAGAGGAGAGGAGAGGAGAGGAGAGGAGAGGAGAGGAAACTCCTCAAAGAAACCACATTAGAGCTACAACAGCAAAGCAGCTTTTGGAGGGAGAGAGAGGAAAAAAGAACAAGATATATTGAAAAAGGCCAGTGGAGAATGAAGTAATAAAATGTAGCCTGAAAATCACCTTTACCTCCAGCTCTGAAGAACTCAGAGGTGATGAGTAGATCTGTCAAAATATTTGTAATGGAAAAGTCATGATTTATGAGGTTTGGGGTTTCACTGTTTTTCTCAATTTTTTATAAAAGTAAAAGCAAAATTTGGTGGGGGAAGATTTGGGTTTTCCCATTTCTATTATTTTTTAATTTAAAAGGACGAGGAGAAGTGAACATTGCTGATGTATTATGGTTTTAAAATATGAGGAAAAGGCTGGTATTTTTAAAATTCCTGTTTAAAGTGGGAAAAAGCTCCAGTAAGGAGGAGAGAGAGAAAGCAGCAGTGGATGCCTTCTCTGCTTGTACAATGTGGGCTGGCTTTTTGTCAAGGAAAAAATAACACATCTTTCCTGCAGGAGGGGACTTGGCTATTGGGAGAAAATAAATGTCCTCTTCCAACTGGCTCCACTCAAACAGAATTTGGCCACTGCAGATTAATTGCATTAATTGCAAGCTTTCAGCCCCTTGCTGTTCCCTGGAGGAGCTGGAATTGCTTCTCCTGCAAAGGCCACGTGGGGCTGATGAGCTCACCTCGCTCCCTGGGGACATTTTCTACCCCTAATAAATTGGAGATATTGATATAAAATCTTTCAGAATATCGTGGAGATCGTTGTTTTCCCTCATGGGGTTCATTTGTTGTCATTCTTCCCCACTGTGGGCCTGGCACTGCCATGGCTGGAGGGACACAGGAGTGTCACAATTTGTCACTTTGTGTTTGCCAAGAGCTGCTCGGCAGAGCCCTGAGCCCGTGTGGCACTGGGCAGTGTCCCAGAAATCCCAGAATCGGGGTGTCCTGAGCTGGAGGGACCCACAGGGATCATCCCAGCCCCATCCCTGCCCTGACCCCCCACAATCCCACCCTGTCCATCCCTGGCAGCGCTGCCCAAACCCCCCTGGAGCTCTGGCAGCCTCGGGGCCGTGCCCATTCCCTGGGCAGCCTGGGCAGTGCCAGCACCCTCTGGGGAAGAACCTTTCCCAAAATCCAGCCTGAGCCTGCCTGGCACAGCACCAGCTGCCCCCTGGGTGCTGTAATCCCTCAGGGATCCTTTCCATGCTGGCACAGGGATGGTCTCCCAGCTCTCCTGTGCCTGGGAGCTCTGGGATGGGACTGGGGATGGGAGCTCTGGGATGGGAGCTCTGGGATGGGACTGGGGATGGGAGCTCTGGGATGGGACTGGGGATGACAGCTCTGGGATGGGAGCTCTGGGATGGGAGCTCTGGGATGGGATTGGGGATAGGAGCTCTGGGATGGAAGTTTTGGGGATGACAGCTCTGGGATGGGAGTTCTGGGATAGGAGCTCTGGGATGGGATTGGGGATGGGAGCTCTGGGATGGGATTGGGAATGACAGCTCTGGGATGGGAGCTCTGGGATAGGAGCTCTGGGATGGGATTGGGGATGGGAGCTCTGGGATGGGATTGGGAATGACAGCTCTGGGATGGGAGCTCTGGGATAGGAGCTCTGGGATGGGATTGGGGATAGGAGCTCTGGGATAGGAGCTCTGGGATGGGAGCTCTGGGGTGAGATTGGGGATGGGAGCTTTGGGGATGACAGCTCTGGGATGGGAGCTCTGGGATGGGAGCTCTGGGGTGGGAGTTCTGGGATGGGACTGGGGATGGGAGCTCTGGGATTGGAGCTCTAGGATGGGACTAGAGATGGGAGCTCTGGGATGGGAGTTCTGGGATGGGAGCTCTGGGATGGGAGCTCTGGAATGGGAGCTCTGGGATGGGACTAGAGATGGGAGCTCTGGGATGGGAGTTCTGGGATGGGAGCTCTGGGATGGGAGCTCTGGAATGGGAGTTCTGGGATGGGAGCTCTGGGATGGGAGCTCTGGAATGGGAGCTCTGGGATGGGACTAGAGATGGGAGCTCTGGGATGGGAGTTCTGGGATGGGAGCTCTGGAATGGGAGCTCTGGGATGGGAGTTCTGGGATGGGAGCTCTGGAATGGGAGCTCTGGAATGGGAGCTCTGGGATGGGACTAGAGATGGGAGCTCTGGGATGGGAGTTCTGGGATGGGAGCTCTGGGATGGGAGCTCTGGGATGGGAGTTCTGGGATGGGAGCTCTGGGATGGGAGCTCTGGAATGGGAGTTCTGGGATGGGAGCTCTGGGATGGGAGCTCTGGAATGGGAGCTCTGGGATGGGAGTTCTGGGATGGGAGCTCTGGGATGGGAGCTCTGGGGATGGGAGCTCTGGGATGGGAGCTCTGGGATGGGAGCTCTGGAATGGGAGCTCTGGGATGGGACTAGAGATGGGAGCTCTGGGATGGGAGTTCTGGGATGGGAGCTCTGGGATGGGAGCTCTGGGATGGGAGTTCTGGGATGGGAGCTCTGGGATGGGAGCTCTGGAATGGGAGCTCTGGGATGGGACTAGAGATGGGAGCTCTGGGATGGGAGTTCTGGGATGGGAGCTCTGGAATGGGGGGATGGGAGCTCTGGGATGGGAGTTCTGGGATGGGAGCTCTGGGATGGGAGCTCTGGGATGGGAGCTCTGGGATGGGAGCTCTGGAATGGGAGCTCTGGAATGGGAGCTCTGGGATGGGACTAGAGATGGGAGCTCTGGGATGGGAGCTCTGGAATGGGAGTTCTGGGATGGGAGCTCTGGGATGGGAGCTCTGGAATGGGAGCTCTGGGATGGGAGTTCTGGGATGGGAGCTCTGGGATGGGAGCTCTGGGGATGGGAGCTCTGGGATGGGAGCTCTGGGGTGGTTCTCCCAGGAAAATCCTGGGAAGCTGTGTAAGGCTGTAGGAAACTTAGAGAGAAGAATTCAAACAATTGTGATCTCTCTTTCTGTGACCATTGTTTATAGATCGAGTTCTCCAGTGTGGGTTATTCATAATTCACCAACAGCGTAAAAAGATTTCGCTTTAAGACCAATCAGGTCCCAGCTTAACAAATCAAACTATAAAAATCACAACTTCCTCCTAGTAAAGGTTCTATTTCACCTTCTGATCCATCAGATAACTGGAGTAATTCACTCTGTCCCAAGAGCACCAGAGCAGCTCCCAAGCCCAGTCCCAGTGCAGCTGTGGCTCCTCCTGATGGCAGAGCTGAACCCTCCCTGCAAGGTGCAGCCCCTGCCTGTCACCGACATCTTTCATGGAAAAGCCTTTCCTTAGGATTTTTCCTCCTGAGAAGCTGAGAGGCCTCAGGAACAAAATGCAAACAATGGTTATCTGCTGCTGTGGAATGCAACAGGTGCATCTGTGATTGGTCTCATGGGGCTGTTTCTAATTAATGGCCAATCACAGCCCAGCTGGCTCGGACAGAGAGCCCGAGCCACAAGCCTTTGTTACCATTCCTTCTTTTGCTATTCTTAGCTGGCCTTCTGATGAAATCCTTTCTTCTATTATTTTAGTATAGTTTTAATATCATATATATAATAAAATAATAAATCAGCCTTCTGAAACATGGAGTCAGATCCTCATCTCTTCCCTCATCCTGGGACCCCTGTGAACACCTCACAGGTGCCCTTTACCCGAGCTGAGGAGGGGCAGTTCCAGCTGAGCTGCAGGTCCCAGATGTGCTCACACACTGCCCTGCAGCCAGAGACACCCCAGATGTGCAGGTCCCAGATGTGCAGGTCCCAGATGTGCTCACATGCTGCCCTGCAGCCAGAGACACCCCAGATGTGCGGGTCCCAGATGTGCAGGTCCCAGATGTGCTCACACACTGCCCTGCAGCCAGCGACACACCAGATGTGCAGGTCCCAGATGTGCAGGTCCCAGATGTGCTCACACACTGCCCTGCAGCCAGCGACACACCAGATGTGCAGGTCCCAGATGTGCAGGTCCCAGATGTGCTCACACACTGCCCTGCAGCCGGGGATGCTGCTCCTCAGCCCAGCAGGGACACCCCAGAGCAGAGCCCCCACCCTGCCCTGCAGCCTCAGAGCCTCCCCAGCTCCCACCTCGCTGCCACCTCTGCCCTCTGTGCCTTGTCTCTCACACAGGGGCCTCCAACAACAGCAGCTCCTGCTCTCACCTGTGCCTGGCAGGATGGAGTGTCCTAAACCAGAGTGCTCTAAACCAGACTGAGTGTCCTAAACCAGACTAGGTGCTCTAAACCAGACTGAGTGCTCTAAATCAGACTGTTCTAAACCAGACTGAGTGCTCTAAACCAGCCTGAGTGTCCTAAACCAGTCTGTTCTAAACCAGACTAGGTGCTCTAAACCAGACTGAGTGCTCTAAACCAGACTGAGTGTCCTAAACCAAACTGCTCTAAACCAGACTGAGTGTTCTAAACCAGACTGAGTGCTCTAAATCAGACTGAGTGCTCTAAATCAGTGTTCTAAACCAGACTGAGTGCTCTAAACCAGACTGAGTGTCCTAAACCAGAGTGTTCCAAACCAGAGTGTTCTAAACCAGACTGAGTGTCCTAAACCAGACTGAGTGCTCTAAACCAGGCTGAGTGCTCTAAACCAGACTGTTCTAAACCAGACTGTTCTAAACCAGACTGAGTGCTCTAAACCAGGCTGAGTGCCCTAAACCAGACTGAGTGCCCTAAACCAGACTGAGTGCTCTAAACCATTCCAGTCCCGCCCAGGGCTCTGGGCTGGCTGCTGGGCCCCTCTGAGCCTCCCTGTCATCCCCAGCCCTGGGGCCCCTGGGGTGGGATCCAGGTGGTGCACAGGGGTCACCTGTGGGACACTGGGGTGCTGGGCCCTGCTGGGCTGGGACAGGCTGTGGGAGCTGTCTGTGCTGTGGGACCAGAATCTCCAAGTGTCTGATGGCGCAGAGGGCCACCAGCCTGGGGACAGCTCCAGTAGGACAGGAGGGGACCCTGCCTCTGCCCAGCTCTGGGAATGTGCTGCTGGAATTCTGGGCCAGGCCAGTGTGTACAGAGCTGGACACCCTGGGGTAGTGGAAGGTGTCCCTGCCTTGGCAGGGGTGGCACTGGGTGGGATTCAGGATCCCTTCCCACCTGAACCAGTCTGGGATTCCATTCCTGGTGCCTTTCCTTGGCCAAACCCAGCTCCAGGCTGGGGTGCAGCTAAGCCAGGAGTCCAGCCCAGGCAAAGGCTGAAGGAAAGCCCTGGGGCCAGGGGTTTGTGTCCGTGCTCTGCAGAGGGGCACTGCTGGGACCTGGGTGACACCATCGGCTCCCCTGCCACTCGCCCTGCACTGAGGAGTTATTTGGGGCTTATTTCTGCCAGCAATTGCAATCCAGAACGATCCATCACGCTCAGCTCTATCAATAACTGCTGCAGGAACATATTTTTATGCACTTTCTCCACTCACACACATTTTCCTGCAAAGGAAGTGTTTTTCATGCAAATTGTATTTTTCCCTCCTGTGCACATGTGCTGAGCTATATCAAGAGCAGGGCTGAGAAGCAGATGAAGAGCTGCCCATATGTTTTCTTTATGGTCCCTCAGTGCCTGGAGCCCTGGCAATCTGCTGAGGGATTCTGAGCAAACAGGAGCCACCTGAAGGCTTTTCCAGCCTCTGCTGCCTGGAGAAAGAGCTCCCAGCTCCCAGTATGACCAGTGCCTGGGGGGAACATGCTACTGGGAAGCATCATGGAATAATGGAATGGTCTGGGCTGGAAGGGACCTTAAAACTCATCCCATCCCACCCTGCCATTGCAGGGACACCTCCCACTGTCCCAGGGTGTCCCAGTGCCCAGCCTGGCCTTGGGCACTGCCAGGGATCCAGGGGCAGCCACAGCTGCTCTGGCAATTCCAGCCCAGCCAGGAATTCCCAATTCCCAATCTCCCATCCATCCCTGCCCTCTGGCACTGGGAGCCATTCCCTGGCTCCTGTCCCTCCATGCCTTGTCCCCAGTCCCTCTCCAGCTCTCCTGGAGCCCCTTCAGGCCCTGCCAGGGGCTCTGAGCTCTCCCTGGAGCCTTCTCCTCTCCAGGGGAACATTCCCAGCTCTCCCAGCCTGGCTCCAGCCTTGCAGCAGCCCCATGGCTCCTCTGGGCTCTCTCCTGCAGCTCCAGGTCCTGCTGCTGTGTCCCCAGGGCTGGGGCAGCTCTGCAGGTGATGTCTCACCTGGGCACAGGGGCACAGGGGCAGGGTGCCCTCCCTGCTGCGCTCAGCCCAGGGCTCAGGGGTTCATTTTTCACGTCCAGCTCTCACCCCCAGCACCCCCAGGTCCTTCTCAGCAAAGGAGCTGCTCCTCCTCGATGTCCCCTCCCCAGTAGGGTGGCTCTGGCTGTCCTGCCTCAGTTTCCCCAGCACAGGGGTGAGCCGGTGGGACAGGAGGGGACATTTCTTCCATGCCATCCCTGCTCTCCCTCCCTGGCTCTGCAGCGCTCTCCCATCGAGGGCAGGGCTCCTTTTAACGAGCCACTTAACGGTAACTTATTAGTTCAGCTCCATCCTCGTGGAAAACTTCACATTCCACTGGAGCCTTCTGCTCATTTACTTTGATTCTTAATGAAGGGCATTTTAGACGGGAGCCTTGTTTTCTTGTTTTATTAAGAAGCATTAAAAGTATTGCTCATAAAATATATATGGGGGTTGAACTTTTGCTGCTGCTGCGGGGATGGATAAATACTCAGCATTAATGAAAGCCAAGGAGAAATAACCCAGCAGCTCCCGGCATGCCCACTGCTCTGGGGGAGCCACAAAGGCTCTGATCATTTTTGGTGCTTTTGGATCCCTCCCTGGGTGAGGCTGGCCAGGGCGGGCACTGCCCTTGCCAGCAATTAGCGCTGGGTGTTAATGAGGGAGGGCTGAGCTGATCCAGCCCCTGAGCTGGGGACAGAACAGGTCAGAACTCCTCGAATTCCCATGGGAGAGCGATTCCCTGGGATCCTCTGCCTTCGTGGGGAGCAGCCTTGGAATGGAGACGCAATTCCTGTGAGCCGGGAAACCCAGCTGGGGCTGGGAGGGGCTGGGAGGGACCCCCTGCTCATCCCACTGTGCCCCTGCTGCAGGAGGGACTCCTTCCTTCTGTGGGATCCTCCTTCCTTGGGCTCCAGAATCTATCCCCCATGGGATCCACCTTCCTCTGGGATCTGGGATCCTCCTTCTGTGAGATCCTGCTTCAATGGGATCCTCCTTCCATGGAATCCAGGATCTATTTCCCGTGGGATCCTCCTTCCGTGGGATCCTGCTTCAATGGGATCCTCCTTCTGTGGGATCCTCCTTCCATGGGATCTGGAGTCTATCTCCCATGGGATCCACCTTCCTCTGGGATCTGGGATCCTCCTTCCTCTGGGGTCTTCCTTCCATGGAATCCAGGATCTATCTCCCATGGGATCCACTTTCCTCCGGATCCTCCTTTTGTGGGATCCACCTTCTGTGGGATCCACTTTCCTCTGGATTCTTCCTCCTGCTGTGGGATCCTCCTCCCGTGGGATCCTCCTCCCGTGAGATCCACCTCCTATGGGATCCTCCTTCCTCTGGATCCTCCTTCTGTGAGATCCTCCTTCCTTGGGATCCAGGATCTATCTCCCATGGGATCCTCCTTCCTCTGGGATCCTCCTTCCACAGAATCCAGGATCTATCTCCCATGGGATCCACTTTCCTCTGGATCCTCCTTCCGTGGGATCCACCTTCAGTGGGATACTCCTTCCATGGGATCCACCTCCCTTGGTACCCAGGATCCACCTCCCATGGGATCCACCTTCCTCTGGATGTACTTTCCTCTGGATCCACCTCTCATGGGATTCAGGATCCACCTCCCACTGGATCCTTCTCCCCTTGGATCCTTCTCCCACTGGATCCACCTCCCACCATTTCTTTGCAGAAGGATTTGTCTGTTGCTGTGTTGAGGTCACTCAGGGCTCTCTGCTCCTCCTCTCCCACTGCCCTGGCACCTTGGGTTTGTTTGATCTGCTCCTTTACCCCTGGCGTGTGGACTAGTCAGTACTTTTAAAATTTTTATGATTCCATTATTTTTATGTATGCAGATGTCTTATTTTAAAAGGGGTATGCAGAAAATACATCATAGAATAGAATGGAATAGAATTATATATATATATATATATCTTTTTTTTGTGGATATGCACCCACAGAAGAAACTCTGCTGCGCCAAATGAGCTGCACAAGTGCCTGGCACTGGGGAGCAGCAGAATTAACGACCAGGTGAGCTCTGGGTTTGGTAACACCTCTCACACCAAACACAGCACCGAATTAAGGAGGGGGAAACCACAGCCACAGCTCCCTCATCCTGGTGACTCTGAGCTCTGCAGAGTGCCCAGACTGCTGCTTCCTTCAACACCAAAGCTGATATCAGTCAATTATTCCAAGGCTGTCAGCAGCCATCAACACCCCTTAGAGCCACTGCAGCATTGCAGTTTATAAACTGTGGAGTAAATAAATCAAACAATATGAGAAACTTCCAAATGTGCTGTTTCTGAGGGGTTTTTCACACTTTGTGTGCCATTTGTCTGCTCTGCTCAGAGTTTTTTCACAGCCAATTTCCATCTGTTTCCCGTGGAATTGATAGTGTTCCTCAGCATTTCCCGAGCTCCTGCACGGCACTGCAATTAACTGCCAGCCCCAATCACACCTGATGCAGCCCAAAACAAAGGGAATAAACCCTCTGCTCTGCTTCTCCTCGCCAGCCTGCCTGTGTCTGGGAGCTTCCTGTACATCCTGAGTGGTGTTTGGCTCCATGTGAGACATTCCCAGGTTTCAGCACTGCAAACTCACCCCGGGATTTGGGTGGGGATGGAGCAACAACGGAGTGAGAAGGAAAAACATCTGTGAGCATCAGCCACAAGAGCCAGGGAGTGACTTTGTACCCAAAACCTTCTGCAGAGGTGATTGGATTTTGCTGTGATTTCCTGAGGGGTAACAGATTCCTGAGAATTCCTCTCCTCTGGTAGCCCCTGGTCTAAGCCCCCAGAGCTTTCTGCTGCACTGGCACTTTGTGGGTGTGCTTAGGCAGGGGTTACCCAGCAAGATGCCTTCAAGGAGAACACGTGTGGCTCTCCTGGAAGGGACATCTCCATCCAGGTGACCAGAGGTAGTCACTAAGCCTGGCTTAGTTACTCACCAAAGCCGGGTTTAGTTATTCACCAAAGCCTGAGTTAGTTATTCACCAAAGCCTGAGTCAGTTACTCACCAAAGCCGGGTTTAGTTATTCACCAAAGCCTGGTTCAGTTATGCACCAAAGCCTGGTTAGCTAGTCACAAAGCCTGGGTTAGTTATTCACCAAAGCCTGGGTTAGTTATTCACTAAAGCCTGGTTTAGTTATTCACAAAGCCTGGTTTAGTTATTCACTAAAGCCTGGTTTAGTTATTCACCAAAGCCTGGGTTAGTTATTCACCAAAGCCTGGGTTAGTTATTCACTAAAGCCTGGGTTAGTTATTCACTAAAGCCTGGTTTAGTTATTCACAAAGCCTGGTTTAGTTATTCACTAAAGCCTGGGTTAGTTATTCACAAAGCCTGGGTTAGTTATTCACTAAAGCCTGGGTTAGTTATTCACAAAGCCTGGGTTAGTTATTCACTAAAGCCTGGTTTAGTTATTCACCAAAGCCTGGGTTAGTTATTCACAAAGCCTGGGTTAGTTATTCACTAAAGCCTGGTTTAGTTATTCACTAAAGCCTGGTGCTGTCTGCACTCCCAGCTTTGCTGGGCAAGGCTGGCTCTGCTCTAGGAGAGGAGGGGGCTCTGGGTCAGCGCTGGCAGTGCCAAACCTCGGGCTCTGCCTTATTTTGGGATTTAACAGAGGCACGGGGGGCTCATGCCCCAGCTCTCTGCAGGGTCTTTGTTCTGCCAAAACCCAGCCCATCAAATTCCCAAAATCACTCCCAGAGAACCGGGTGTCTCCAGCCCTGGATCAGAGCTGTCCTTGATTCCCAAATCCCTCACAAGGAACTGGGCATCTCCAGCCCTGGATCACTCTTTTTCCCCCCTCAGGAGGCATCTCAGCCTGGAGAGCTGTCCTTGATTCCCAAATCCCTCACAAGGAACTGGGCATCTCCAGCCCTGGATCAGAGCTGTCCTGGATCCCAAATCCCTCCCAGAGAACCGGGTATGTCCAGCCCTGGATCAGAGCTGTCCTTGATTCCCAAATCCCTCACAAGGAACTGGGCATCTCCAGCCCTGGATCAGAGCTGTCCTTGGTTCCCAAATCCCTCCCAGAGAACCGGGTATGTCCAGCCCTGGATCAGAGCTGTCCTGGATCCCAAATCCCTCCCAGAGAACCCGGTATGTCCAGCCCTGGATCAGAGCTGTCCTGGATCCCAAATCCCTCCCAGAGAACCCGGTATGTCCAGCCCAGCCCGGAGCTGTCCGTGGTCCCTCAGAGCAGCTCTGACAGAGCTGCCTGCAGTGCCAGGGCAGAAGTGATGGGAAATTGGGACATGAGGGAAGCTGCAGGTCCCAGAAAAGTGCTGGGAGCCCGGCAGGCTCAGGCACGGCAGCTCTGGAGGCTCCTGAGAGGATGGAGTGGAAAAAGCAAGGGAGTTTCCTCAGGAGTGGGAAAAGGTTAGAGGGAATACTTTAGGAACACAGTGGTGCGGTAACCAGGTATTGCAGATAATAACTTCATTGGCATGGATAGAACGGGTGCTGGAGGGGCTGCCCAGGGAGGTTGGGAGTCCCTGGAGGTGCCCAGGGAATTCCTGGAGGTGTCACTCAGAGCTCTGAGCTGGGACAAGGTGGGCACCGGGCACAGCTGGACTGGATACTCTCGGGGAGCTTTTCAAAAACCATTTGAAATTATGGATTTCTATATTAAGGTACAAAATCATTTCCAGTACATTCTCTTTCCACAATGAAAGGAATGTTTCACTTGCTCACTTGTCCTGTGCCTCTTCTCTGGCCCCCGATGTCCATTCCTGGATTGCCCATCCCAGAAGGATTGAACATCCCATTGGATTTAGGCTGCCAGCCCAGCCCCTCCTGCTCCAGCTCTGAGCACTGCTGGGGTGAGGAATTCCATTTTTCGGGTAAGAGATTCCTTTAAAGCCCATCCCATCCTGCTCTGTGCATTTTTGGGGTGGGGAATTCCTTTCAAGCCCATCCCAGTCCAGGTATTTGGATTTTGGGGTGAGGAATTCCTTTCAAGCCCATTGCATCCTGCTCTGAGGGTTTTTGGGGTGAGAAATTCCTTTCGATCCCATCCCAGTGCTGCTCTGTGGGGTTTTAGGGTGAGGAATTCCTTTCAATCCCATCCCGCTCCATGCTGTGTGCACAGCCCCTGCTGCTGGTAGCCTCCTCAGAAGTTCTTTAATCCCCTGGAGCAGAGGTTTGGGGGTTGTTCTCCCCTAAAGGCTGCCCCTTTTCCCTGGATTTCCTTCCTGCCATCCCAGGTGGATCTGTGGATCCTCTGAGCTGGGTTTGCCTCTCCCCAGGCAGGGCTGTCCCACAGGGTGTCTGTGCTCAGGTTCGCCAGGAAAAGGCTGTTGTTTATTATGCTCAGCCTGGAATGTGTGAATAAACAGATTTCCTTGCAAAAAGCACTTTTTGGGAAGGAGGAGCTCTTCAGAACAATCTCAGAAATGACAAAAAGCCAGTCCCAGTTATTGGTCCTCGTGTCAGCTCTGCTCTGATTTACAGTGCCATTTGCAGGGTAAAAGTCACCATTGCCTCTGACTGACTGATCCTGGTGGCAGCTAACAGCGTTTGCTTGTGTTTCTCCAGCAGAATTTTATTAAATAAGATTTTCAGCCTAGTTAAAGCATTTCAGGATTTTGGCTTCCTGTCACCCAGAGATAAGTCTGAAGTGGAAAATGAGGTAATAGCCATAGAAACATGGAATATATTTATAGAGTTTTTATAACTTCTGTATTGTTTTAATTTCAATCCTATTTTCTTTTATGTTACTTTAAAGGAGGAAAAATGCAAGCAGCAGTTACTGAGAATGGTGACCCTGATGTATTTAATAAAGTATTGAACTGAAAGCAGTGAATGTGTTACCCATGGCACAGGGAAGAGCCAGGCCATGGTCACTGCAGTGCCATAAAACCCAAACACACCCAGAGAACAACACACCTCCAATATCCCTGTCATTTACTGCAGATATAAAGTTAATATCCAGCAAAGAGAGCTCAGGGAACACAGGCTTTACCTGAACACAGGGGCAGGCAAAGAGGGATTTCCATCCCAGGAAAGGCAGGAATGAGGATGCAGTGTGGGATTTACTCTTTGTTTTCCAGAAAGAAATCCTTCAGTGTGAGCCTGCAAGGAGGGAATGCCTCAGTCAAACAATAATGTCTTTAATTTTATATGCAAATCTGTAATTAGCCACTGGAAGAGGCAGGCTGCCCCTTTCAGCACCTGTTTTACAACTATTTCCCCAGTGACACAGCTCATTTTGTGTCCCCTCCTCCCTCCCTCTCCCTCTCCCAGCCCTCTGCCCATCCCTGCCTCCAGTGCTGTGTGAGGCAGGGATTTGTGGGGCCATAAAAAGCCCTGAACTGAAGCCCAAAGGCGTTATCAGTGCTCTCTGTTGGGTTTTCTCAGTGCTGCACTCCCACTGTGCCCTCCTGAGCCCTGGGAGCCGAGCTGAGCCTGAGCTCTGTCCTGGAGCTGGGATGCGGGAATGGGGGATCCTGGAATGGGCTGGAACCAACCCAGCCTGAGCCCCTCCTGCAGTCCTGCTCTGTTCCTGCTGCTCATGGGAAACTCTGAGAGCTTCCTGGGGCTCAAAGCTCGCAGATTTACACCTCATACTGCTCCACAGGGATTTACACCTCATACTGCTCCACAATTGTTTAGATGGGATATTGGAAAAAAATCCTCCCTGGGATGGTGAGAACTGGCTGGGCTGGAATTGCCAGAGCAGCTGGGGCTGCCCCTGGATCCCTGGCAGTGCCCAAGGCCAGGTTGGACATTGGGGCACCCTGGGACAGTGGGAGGTGTCCCTGCCATGGCTGGGGTGGCACTGGGGGGGATTTGTGACACAAACCCTGAGAGGAACCCCTGAGGGAGCTGGGGGTGCTCAGCCTGGAGAAAAGGAGGCTCAGGGCTGCCCCCATCACTCTGCACAGCTCCTGAAAGGTGCCTGTGCTCACCTGGGGCTGGGCTCTGTCTCCAGGAACTGACACAACCAGAGCACACAGCCTCGAGCTGCACCAAGGGAAATTCAGGTTGGATATCAGGGAAAAGTTTTTCACAGAAAGAGTGATAAAGTTCTGGAATGGCTGCCCAGGGAGGTGGTGGAGTCCCCGTCCCTGGGTGTGTTTAACAAAGCCTGGATGTGGCACTGGGTGCCAGGGGTGAGCTGAGCTGCTGGGACTGGACTGGACTCGATGGTCTTGGAGGTCTCTCCCAACCTGGTCATTCTGGGAATAATCTGTGATTTAAGGTCCCTCCCATCCCAAACATTCAGATGAGGGCTTGTCTTTGGCTGGGATCAATTCCTTGAAAACATTGCCCAGTATTCTCAGCTTAAATAATTTCTCTGTTATATTTCCCTGCCTTCCCTGGATCTGTGCCTCTGAGCCACTCACAGTGCCAGAGCAGGCACAGAGGTCCCAGGAGCACAGAGGGGTGGGAGATGTGTGGCAGGAGGGCAGCCAGCAGTGCCCAGGGCTGGAGGCAGCTCCAGAGGGACATTCCTGTGGGAAAAGGCCAGGGAAGTGAGAATCCCCCAGGGACAGGTGGGATCCACCTGGTAAAATGTCAAACATGAGACAAGATTTAAAAAAAATTATTTATTTATAAATACATAATTATAATAAATATATTAAAATAGAATAGAATTAAATTATTATTTTATAATTTAATTAATTATAGATAAATTAAATTTTAATAAATTTATTTATAGCTACTCTGAAGAAGTAAAAGAGTTGAGCCAGACCATTGTAATTTGCAATACAGATGTCCTGTTCAATATGAAAGGTGGATAAAAGACAGAAGTGAGCTGCCCCTCCCTGCAGCTGCTGAGGACACACTTGTTACCTCTGGTCATTTCCCACTCTGTTAATTCAGGATCCTTTTTTCCCCTCTCCTCCCATGAGAATGAATTCCGTGCCTTGCAGGGATGGCTGTGCAGATGATCCTGAGCAGAATCCCAATCTGTTCACCCTGCCAGGACACATCTCCTGAGCCTGAGAGCTTCCTGCCTCCAGCTCTACATCCAGATCCTGCTTCAGCTCTTGTTCTGAGGCAGCATTGCTTTTCTGTTCCATTTATTCATGGAGTGCCACCTCCTCCTGCCCTGCAGTGCCACTCTTTCTTTCCAGCACATCAGGGTGCACCTCTGAGAAGCACTGAACTTTGAGGGCTGGGCACAGAATGGGCACAGAATGATCCCATTCATGGAATGATCCCAGTCCCTTCCCTGGGCACAGAATGATCCCATTCCCTGGGCACAGAGTGATCCCATTCATGGAATGATCCCACAGAATGATCCCATCCCTTCCCTGGGCACAGAATGATCCCATTCATGGAATGATCCCATTCCCTTCCCTGGGCACAGAATTATCCCATTCCCTTCCCTGGGCACAGAGTGATCCCATTCTCTGGGCACAGAGTGATCCCATTCATGGAATGATCCCACAGAATGATCCCATTCCCTTCCCTGGGCACAGAATGATCCCATTTCCTCCTCTGAGCATAGAATGATCCCATTCTCTGGGCACAGAGTGATCCCATTCTCTGGGCACAGAATGATCCCACTCCTTTCCCTGGGCACAGAATGGTCCCATTACCTTCCCGGGTCCCAAAATTATCCCATTCCCTTTTCTGATCCCAAAATGATCTCATTCCCTTCCCTGGGCACAGAATAATCCCGTTCCTTTCCCTGGGCACAGAATGGTCCCATTCCCTTCCCTGGGCACAGAATGATCCCATTCCCTGGGCACAGAATGATCCCATTCCTTTCTCTGGGCAGAGAATGGTCCCATTCCCTTCCCTGGGCACAGAGTGATCCCATTCCCTTCTCTAATCCTCACTGGGCACTCTGCCATCAGTGGCTGTGCTGTACTCTAGGAAATCTGTGTTTGTGTCATCCCAGGAGGTGTCACAGCCAGCCCGGGCACTCAGAGGTGCACAGGGACAATGCTGAGTGCCCAGCACAGGTGACTGCAGGGACCAGTGCCCCCATGTCCCCCCAGGTGCCACCAGCCACAGGAACCAGTTCACTGCCCTGGAATACATCTCCTGGAAAAAGCACACCTGAAAGCAAACATCAGCTTTGGGACCCTCAACACCCACCTGAAGGCAGTGACCCAGAGACCCACAAGGATTAATTCAATAAACACAACAGTACTAAACCATTTTGTCTTGTAATAAAGGACATTATGCAGCTACTGCAACTCTACACTGAAATCTGAGGGGTTGTTTTCCCTAAGTACCTTCAGTTTTAATAAGCCCTTGGGAATGAATTCAATGAGCATTTTATTAATGCAGTTCAGCTACTCCAATTCCATTTTCCTCTGTGAATGATTGTGCTGACAAAGAGCAGCTCTGGGTCCCTACTTTCCCGTGGAAGCTCAGAACTGGATGAGCAGGAAATATTTTGGAACAGTTCATGCATTGAAGGTTCCTTGGAGGCGCAGGGACCCAATACTTGAAATGATGGAAAACCTGACAGGGAGACTTGAAAAGCTCCTTTGTTGCTCTGGCTTTACTCGTGGTTTCCCTAAACAGGTGGAAATTACCCGGAATCAATAATGAGAGTTGCAAGGTCAGGAAGAGAGCAGCTCCGAGCTGACTCCTCATTTCAGGGCCGATTTGCCTGGCATCCCAGCCATCCGTTCCCGGGGCCTGAGCAGCTCTGACAGCTCATTAATTATAGAGGAGATTGGACAGTGGGCAGCAGCAGTGACACCAGAGGATTCATCTCTGCTGTCAGCTGCCTAATGTGCATCCGCTCTCTCGGCACGGGGAAGAACACTTCCAGTAAATCTTTGTCCCTCTCCCGTCTCCAGGAAGGAAATCAGACATGACATTAACAATTGCTTCTATATTCTCTGGGAAACGCTCTCCTAAACGCCAGGCACGGGAATAGATTAACAGCTCTCAGATTTCCAGTCAGCCCTGCGTTCAGGCTCCATGCAGAGAGCATTGCCCAGGAACTGCAGAGATCACTTCCCAGGAACTGCGCTCCATTGAACTGCAGAGATCATTTCCCAGGAAATTCAGAGATCATTTCCCAGGAACTGAACTCCATGAAAATGCGGAGATCATTGCCCAGAAAATGCAGAGAGCATTGCCCAGGAACTGCAGAGATCATTTCCCAGGAACTGTGCTCCATTGAACTGCAGAGATCATTTCCCAGGAAATTCAGAGATCATTTCCCAGGAACTGTGCTCCATGGAAATGCAGAGAGCATTTCCCAGGAAATGCACTCCATGGAAATGCAGGGATCATTGCCCAGGAACTGCAGAGATCATTTCCCAGGAAATTCAGAGATCATTTCCCAGGAACTGTTCTCCATGGAAATGCAGAGAGCATTTCCCAGGAAATGCACTCCATGGAAATGCAGGGATCATTGCCCAGGAACTGCAGAGATCATTTCCCAGGAACTGTACTTCATGGAAATGCAGAGATCATTTCCCAGGAAACGCAGAGATAATTTCCCAGGAACTGCACGGTGCACAGGGGTATCCAGGCTCCCATGAGGATGAGGAGGGAGCAAAGGAGCTCCTGTGTGGTATTTTTGCGGTCCCCCGTGGCAGGAAGGAAATGATGGATCTGACTCCATGTTCTTAGAAGGCTAATTTATTATTTTACTATATATATTATATTAAAATAATATATTATTATGTTGTATTAAAGAATATTATATTAAATAATGTTATATTAAAGAATATAA
Source organism: Camarhynchus parvulus (assembly GCF_901933205.1). Lineage (NCBI taxonomy): Eukaryota > Metazoa > Chordata > Aves > Passeriformes > Thraupidae > Camarhynchus > Camarhynchus parvulus. The sequence goes on along the minus strand of NC_044575.1, from coordinate 61,415,925 downwards.
TTATATTATATTTAAAATGCTATACTAAAACTATACTAAAGAATAGAGAAAGGATACCTACAGAAGGCATTAACAAGATATTAATTAAAAACTCGTGACTCTCCAGAGTCCCAACACAGCCTGACTATGATTGGTCGTTAAGTAAAAACAATTCACATGTTGGATAAACAGTCTCCAACCACATTCCAAAGCAGCAGCAAAACATAGGAGAAGCAAATGAGTTAATATTGTTTTCCTTTTTCTCTGACGCCTCTCAGCTTCCCAGGAGAATTGTCCTGGGCAATGGAATTTTTCAGGAAATATGATAGTGGCCGTTCTGGAGCTGCTGGGACAGGCAGGGCTGGGCAGGGTGAGTGCCTGGTGTCCATCAGTTCTGCAGGACTGGGCAGGGCCAGTGCCTGGTGCCCATCAGTTCTGCAGGAGCTGCATGCCCCAGGCAGGGTGAGTGCCTGGTGTCCATCAGTTCTGCAGGAGCTGCGTGCCCTGGGCAGGGCTCAGCAGCCACTGGCATTGATGGAGCTATCAAAGCTCAGTATTGATGTGTGCCTGAGCATTTAACTGCCTTTAGCTCTCCAGCAACATCCAGGGGGGCTCTGCAGCCTCTGCAAAGCCTGTGGAATATTTCACAGGCACTGCCATGCCCACGCCAGCCCTCAGCTCCTCATCCCTTTGGTCTCCCCCTTGATGGAGGCAGGAGGTGCTGAGCCCTTCCTGAGCACGAAGGGCACACAGAGCTCCAGGGAACAGCTCTGGCTTTCCAAGAAAGGAGGGCCTGATCCTTGTCTGACTCCAGGAATTGCTGGTAAAATCCTGAGAAGTTTCTCACTCTCTTCTGAAGCTTTAGCAAAAATAAATGAGAATGTTGAGAATTCAGCTCATCTGCCAGAGGGCTGTGTGCAGTGCTGAGCTGAGAACAAGCACTGCTAAAGCTCCACCAAGTGAGATTTAAAAATAAAGGCACCAGGTGCTTCCAAAGGTGTGTGTTCCCTATTCCAAAGGTCTGTATTCCCTATTCCAAAGGTGTGTTCCCTCTTCCAAAGCTGTATTCCCTCCTCCAAAGGTGTGTTCCCAATTCCAGAGATGTATGCTCCTTCTTCCAAAGGTGTGTGTTCCCTCTTCCAAAGGTGTGTGTTCATTTCAATTTCATTTCATTTCATTTCATTTCATTTCATTTCATTTCATTTCATTTCATTTCACCCCACCCTGTCCATCCCTGGCAGTGCTGTCCAAACCCCCCTGGAGCTCTGGCAGCCTCGGGGCTGTGCCCATTCCCTGGGCAGCCTGGGCAGTGCCAGCACCCTCTGGGGAAAGAACCTTTCCCTGATTCCAGCCTGACCCTTCCTGGCCCAGCTTAACACCAAAGAAAAGGCAAAAGCCTGTCTTGACCCAATTTCCAACTTTCAGCAAGAGAAGCAAGGTGACTTTGAGAGAGGATCCTCCCACCTACTCCATGAAAGGCAGAAAAATATCCAGGTTGGAAAGCAAGCTAAACAAACCCATATTAAAGATGGTTTGGGGGTTGGAGGATAAAGGTTGCTTCCTTGCTTGTGTATTAAAACAATGAGGAGTAATGCACAACTCTGGTAAGATAGCCATTCCGGGAACTTTTTAAATCAAATGTGATTTTTTTTAGTGAAGTGCTCACTTTGTAGCAGAACCTCCTTCAGAGAAGCCCTCCAGTCATAACTACATGGAAATGACTCATAAAGTACATAACTATGATCAAAATGGTCAAAAACCCCTTGAATTCCTGAGTTTGGTGGTCCCAGATGCACAGTGGCCACTCTGGGGTGAACTAAACCAGCTGAAAGTGTCAGATCCTCACTCACATGGCACCACCACATCTTCAATATTCCCCAGGGACAAGCAGAACCTGGGGAAGCCAAGCAATTCTGCCTGTGCCAGCTCCCAAAATCCCAGGCTGATGAGACCCTGGGGAAGGCAGCAGGAGCTGAGCTGGCCTATGCAGGGAGCTCCTGCTGCCTCTCCTGTGGGCTCCCTTTCCATCCCATCCCATCCCGCCCCGCCCCGCCCCGTCCCATCCCATCCCATCCCATCCCATCCCATCCCATCCCATCCCATCCCATCCCATCCCATCCCATCCCATCCCATCCCATCCCACCCCAGACACTGCCCCAAGGCACCAGGACTGCACAGATCTGGGGTTTGGGCAGGACATTGCTGAAGGAGCTGTGTGGGACATGGGACGTGCCCTGTCCCCATGGAAATCTGGGGACTTTTCCTGGGTTATTGTGAAATCTCTCTCCCAGCCACTCCAAATTCTGATAATATCCTCGAAATGCCACATCCGTTCCATTTACCTTTATCACCAATGTTTTTAAGGACTCTGATAACAACTTGGCAATACAAAATAAACCAATATTTGATCTGCCTGACAATGTATTGGAAATCTTAAGTTGATCTTAATTCATCCCTGCTATAAAATCCAGCATTTGTTAGTGCTCCGAATTGCTCTATGGAAATATCAGGTTCAGTTTCTATGACAACAAGAGTCATAAATGCCAAAATTCTTCCTGTTCCCTTTCTGTTTTCAGCTTGACAATGAGCCATTTTTTTTTCATTCTTTTAAATTAACCTTTCCCTTTCCCCTGGAAATGAATAATCCAGACAGATCCTGCCCTCCCTGCTGTGTGCACAATGTCCAGTTGTTTCAGCACAGCCCAGCTGTGGCTGGAGAACTGGAAAAAACTCATCCCCTCTTCTCCAGGGAATGTTCAGGTCCTGGAAATGGATGGAGGGTGGTAAAAGAAAACCCAAGGATGACCTTAGGGAAGCAGGGCTCCTCCAGAGGCCACATTTCGGTCAGGAATGTGAGGATGGCACTGAGGGCACCCTGTGCCAGAGGCAGCGCCCAAGGCTGGCACAGGTGGGGCTCCTGGTCCTGGGAGCTCCCAGGTCAGCCACATCCAAGGACAGGATGGACAGGGTGGGATGGACAGGATGGGATGGACAGCATGGACAGGATGGACAGCATGGACAGGATGGACAGGATGGGCAGGATGGACAGGATGGGATGGATGGACAGGACAGGATGGACAGGATGGGATGGACAGGATGCACAGGATGGATGGAGAGGATGGGATGGACAGGACAAGCTGGACAGGACAGGATGGGATGGACAGGATGGACAAGATGGACGGGACAGGGTGGATGGGACAGGATGGCAACAGCATTTCTGGGCAACAGCAGCTGCCCAGAATTTGCAGAAAAACACCAGCCAGCTACTTGATCCTGGAACCAACCCCTTGATCCTGGAGCCATCACCACCATCCTCGAGCCAGCCCCTTGATCCTGGAGCCATCACCACCATCCTGGAGCCAGACCCTTGATCCTGGTGCCATGCCCACAGTCCTGGAGCCGCCACCACCACCATCCTGGAGCCAGCCTCACCCTCCAGCTGCTGGCAGAGCTGGGAGCACCATGACATTCAGTGCTCCTGACTGAAGTAGGACAGGGCTGGGCTGCAAACAAACAAACACAACATTTCCAGTGCTGGGCTGCAAACACAACATTTCCAGTGTAGGGGGCTCCTGTGCCACTCCTGCAGCTGTTTGAGCCTTAAGGACTTGTCCAGAGAGGAATTTCTGCCCTGGCTGAGCTTCCAGCACAACAAAGGGCCAGAGCCTGAGGAAACAGCCTCAGATTGCAGCAGGGGAGGTTTACGTTTGATTCTGGGGGAAATGGATCCTGGTATTTGTTTTTTGCTCTGAAAACTTTTACTGCAACAAGATCTTGTTTCATTTTCAGCTCTTAGCTGGCTGTTCATCCCCAGCACTGGCTATGGAAATCTTCCTTCCTTTCCTTTCCTTTCCTTTCCTTTCCTTTCCTTTCCTTTCCTTTCCTTTCCTTTCCTTTCCTTTCCTTTCCTTTCCTTTCCTTTCCTTTCCTTTCCTTTCCTTTCCTTTCCTTTCCTTTTCCTTTCCTTTCCTTTCCTTTCCTTTTCCTTTCCTTTTTTCCTTTCCTTTTCCTTTCCCTTCCTTCCTTTCCTTCCTTCCTTTCTTTCCTTTCCTTTCCTTTCCTTTCCTTTCCTTTCTTTCCTTTCCTTTCCTTTTCCTTTCCTTTCCTTTCCTTTCCTTTCCTTTCCTTTCCTTTCCTTTCCTTTCCTTTCCTTTCCTTTCCTTTCCTTTCCTTTCCTTTCCTTTCCTTTCCTTCCTTCCCCATGTCCAGGATCAGGGACACATGGGCAGCAACATTTTCACTTTTCTGTTTCTTAGGTGAAAGTAGAAGATGCTTCGCTTCTGCCACAAGTTCAACTGCTGCTTGTAGAAACTCAGAAAAAAAAAGTGGATTTTCTTGCTGCTGTGGTTCATGTCTTCACCCTTTCCTTGCACTGTTCTGGGCCACTGAAGTCACTCAGCTTGAAGCCTCACAATTCTGGGTTTGAAAACTCCTGATTTCCCCACTGCCCCCACCATCCCAAGAGGATGAGGTCAGGAATCCCTGCTTGAAGCTGAGAGCAGCCAAAACGTGGCAGGTCCTTGAATTCAAATGATTGTGTCCCAAAATTCACAGCTCTGGTAACCCCTCAGTGCAGCACAGCCCATCCTGGTGTGCTCCAGGGATCCACAGGGAAATCTGGGCTGGAAAAGGGAATAGCAGGGATGCCTGCCATCCCTCAGGGGGAAATCTCCTTTTTGAGAGGGGCTGAGCAGCCAAAGGCAGGCACTGCACAGGTGGAGGCCCCCAGCTGCAGCCCTGTGTTTAATGCTCCTCATTCTGATGCAGGTTTGCCTGTCTAGAAAAGCATGGCACACAGGAATTATTTTTACATTTTAGGGTTTTAGTCTAATTTGGGCTGAAACCTGAATTGGTCTTTTCTTTTTCCCCCAACAAATTGAATCAGCTTCTGTTTACATTTACATTTTCACTGAAACTTCTGCTGCTTCCCAAGTCAGGGACATAATGTCTTCTCATAAAAACCTCATCAAGCATCAACTAAAATTCTTCTTCACTCTCTTTATGCTCACAAAACATTCCTTTTCTGAATACCTCCAGTAAGTGATGCTAAACTTCACCATCTGCTAAGATTTTTATCCCATTGTATTTCTTTTTCACTCCTGAAGATGATAATTTGCTTATATGGCTGTGCCGTTCCACCTCTCAGTATTTTTACCAGGCATTATCATATCTTTGCTTCTTAATTTTAACAGTTTGTCATTAATTTACATTCTCAACGATCTGTGCAGCCTAAATCAGCAATCAGCTGCATTCAGCACTGGTCCAGGAGTTAAAGAATTCACACCAATAAATAGAATTTTCGCCATTATTCACAAAATGCCTTTGGTTTTGCGCTGCCCCAGGGGCTGAGCTTTGCCTGAGCTGCTTTGGGCACGTTTCAGCTGCCTCGGGAACATCCAGGTGCTTGTTCCCAGTTATTTGGGCTCAGCCCTGGAAATCCTGCCATGGATCAACCCCAGCCCCTGGCAGAGGATGTTCTGTGTGAAGGGTGGGGAAAGCCAGGGTTTGGTTGGGTCCCCCTCAGGAATGAGCACTTCTCAGAATCTCTGCTGCTCACAGTGACTCTGAGATAGGCACAAGTCTCTTTTCCAGCCTGCCGTCGAAGAAGGAGTCAGGATTCTTTTGTTCTCGTTCTCAAGGTTGTTTATTTGCTGTTATCTCTATCATTCTTTCTCTGACCCACCGAGGTCTGTCCAGCAGGTCAGGTTGAGGCACACTGCCTACCTCAGAGGTGGTGTTGTCTTTTTATTCTAAAAACTACATGTACACTATTTACCATAACTTCCCAATACCTATCACCCATGTTAGACAGTGATTTTCTACCTTAAACCAATCCAAAAGTGCCAACATCACAGCAGAAGATGGAGGCTAGGAAGAAGAGGGAAAAAGGACAGGGTACACCCAAATTCCTCCAACTTGGGACCCTGAGCTTCCATTCTAAAAACCCCAAAAATCTACTTTTCACCCCGTGACAAATTATTATTCTACTTAAACTTCCATGGCTTGCAGGTCCTCATATAAGGTTGGTAATTTTTTCCATGGGTCAGAATCACAGTCACAGGGGTCTTGGGCTCTGTGCCAGGGTATCTGAGCCCCCTGGCAGGGGTTCTGGCAATCCAGGGCAGCCAGAGGGATGTCCTGGGTTCCAACAATCACTGAGCACATTCTCCTCTAAAATGCACAAAAATCAGCCCCAGCTGGTGTGGAGCAGAAGCTCCCTGGCAGCAGGCACGTGCCTTCCAGGGAAACAGCTCATGGCCGAATATCCCTGTGGGACAGACATTTGAAGTGCTCTATTTTCATTAAAATAACCTTTTCAATTAAGCAAAAGGAATTATTAATATTCTGATCTATTATCAGGACCCTGTTTCGTATCCATCAAGCCAACAGCATGAGTCATAATTGAAAAAATCTATTTCTGGGGCTCGCTGGGTCCACAGGTGCAGCTGCAGGAGAGGAGAGGCCCAGGAAAAGGAGCAGGAGGCTTTAAATAATTCTGATTTATGGATTGGGTTATGGCAGCAACTGAATGTGCCAGGCCAGGTTTGGGGCTTGTGGTGCCATGAAATTTATGAGTGCACACATAAACTGAAGAGATGTCTTCCCTCCAAACATTTTACAATCTGAGTGGAAGCAGTGATGAGGCAAATGGAGGGAATTTGATGGCATTTGGTCAAACTTTGTTAAGCTGTTCTTCAGCCCTTAAAGCAAACTGAATTCTTGAGGTGCCAAACAGGGAACTCAAACTCAAACAAGGAACACCTCCCAGACAGGGGCTTCAAACACTCAAACTTCCCGGGGCTGCTGATAATCCTGCCTGGATTGGTCTCGTTTTCACCCAAGGGAAACGCTGTCCTGGGGGAAGTGAGGGAAATGGGGATTTTCAGGGCAGGGGTGAGCAGGGAGATCAGGCCAAGTGCTGACCCATGCAGCCCAGAGCTCCTGAGCCCCATAAAATAGAATTTGCAGGGAATGCCCTGACAAAGGAAGGAAGACATGATGAGGACTCCATTTTATCAGAAAGCTAATTAATTACTTTCTTATACTATATCGTTCTATACTATATTACACAATATCACATTACATCTAAACTGAATCTGCCAAGCACTCAGCTCTGCTCACACTGCCCAGGATCTCGTGACTGTCCCGACAGTCCTGACACATACACCTGGCCCTGACAGGCCAAGGAACCCAAACCCCATCACTGTGGGTGAACAATCTCCACATTGCATTCTGCTGTGGCACAAACACAGGCACAGCAAATGATAAGAATTGTTTTTCCTTTCTCTGAGGTTCAGAGAAAGTGGAACCCAGAAATATCCTTGGGCAGCACTGTGCCTTGCTTTTCTCTGGGAAGAGAAATGTGGCGACACCATAAAACACCCCATTAACTCAGAGAGTGCGATGGGGAATGGAAAACCCTTCACCCAGAAAGCCACACCAGATTCTGCTTCTTACAGGGCCCGTGGCCTCGTTCTTTATCTTTTAATTTATTTATTCTGGTGAGGAGGAGAGGCTGGGAGGATGGCACAGGGCTCCCAAATCCCGGCTCACCCTACGTGCCCTGCTGCAGATGGTAGGGGATAAATTTAACTGCTGCTGTCACTGGGTGCTTGCCCACACTGAATGGCACACCCTGCTGTCCCAGAGCCCTGCCTGCTGCAGCTGAGCGGGCTTTGAGGGGCTGTGCTGCTGCAGCAGCCGCTGCGGGGGCACCGCTGCCCTGGTGGGAACCGCGGGGATTTCTCCTTGCTCCCACACAATCACAAGCAGAACCACCCATGGAACGCTTCCAGCTGCTCCAGGGCCACCTCGTGCTGTCCCAGTGTCCTGCGTGGCCTTGGAGGACACATCCTTCACTGCCCCATCCCCTTGTCATCAGGAGAAACTCCAAATTACCATTGCAGATTGCACTGCGTCCTCCCTGCTGGCAAAGCTGGGTTTTTCCCCTCAGCTGCAAAGAAATTTGAACCAATAATTTAAGGGGAAAAAAAAAGGAAAAAAATCACCGTTTTTTGCACGTTCTTCTGGAAAGCAAAGAGCTGGAAGCAGCAGCAGCAGGGGAAGGCAGGAGCTGAGTGCAGGAGCACAAATGATGTCCCGAGGGGCTCCTGAGGGAGCGCAGGCGCTGCCTCCTCCTCCCTGCAGCTCCTCTTTGTGCGCTCCTGTGCTCAGGCCCCTCCAGGGAAGCTGTTTGGTGGATCAGAGCCTCCAGCCCTTTGCCCAGGAGCGGTTTTTTCCCTGCCCCACCAAGGTTTCTGAAAAGGGAAATTTCCCTTGCCGCCCTTGCCGCGCACAGCCCCCGGGGAGCGGGGCTGCTCGGGGAGGATATTTCTGTGTGCTCCAAACCCCACAGCGTGCTGCTTGCCTCTGCCTGATTTGCATGTTCTGAAGGTGCTGCTGAGTGGGAATTCAGTGGTTTCTAAGCCTCGTGGTGCTCCAGCTCCTGTGCATATGCAATAATTTGTACTCGGAGATGCGCAGTGACCTCTTTTTTTTCAGAGCAAGAAATGTTTTCATTAAAAATAAAGTAGCAGATACATCAAGACATTTCCTCTTGTAAAGCCTCATGTCCTGAATATCAAGTAGGAATAGCCAGGCTGCACAAAGATTTCTGATGGTGCCACACAGATAAAAACAGAGAGCCTGAGAGGGAGATTGGGCTGTTGTGGAACAGATGAACCAGACTTCATGGGCTCTGGAACTTCCACAAACACATCACAGGACCAGGGAATGCCTGGGCTTGCAAGGGACCTCAAATCCCACCCAGTGCCACCCCAGCCATGGCAGGGACACCTCCCACTGTCCCAGGGTGCCCCAATGTCCAGCCTGGCCTTGGGCACTGCCAGGGATCCAGGGGCAGCCACAGCTGCTCTGGCAATTCCAGCCCAGCCAGGAATTCCCAGTTCCCAATCTCCCATCCATCCCTGCCCTCTGGCACTGGGAGCCATTCCCTGGCTCCTGCCCCTCCATCCATTGGGAGTTGTCTCTCTCCAGCTCTCCTGCACCTCCTTCAGGCCACACCTGGGTGACCCCAAAGCTTCTCCTCTCCAGGGGAACATTCCCAGCTCTCCAGCAGAGCTGCTCCATCCCATGGATCATCCTGGTGCCTCGTTTGGTGCTCCCTGTGCTGGGCCCAGGGCTGGAGCCAGGATTCCAGCTGGGATCTCACCTGAGGGGCACAGGAGCCCAATCCCAACCCCTTCCTGCTGCAGCCAGGATTCCAGCTGGGATCTCACCTGAGGGGCACAGGAGCACAATCCCAATCCCAACCCCTTCCTGCTGGAGCCAGGATTCCAGCTGGGATCTCACCTGAGGGGCACAGGAGCACAATCCCAACCCCTTCCTGCTGCAGCCAGGATTCCAGCTGGGATCTCACCTGAGGGGGCACAGGAGCACAATCCCAACCCCTTCCTGCCCATGCTGGGCTCAGCCCAGGCTCGGGGGGCTCTGGGGCAGGTCCAGCTCTCACCCCCAGCACCCCCAAATCCCTTCCCAGCTGCTCATCCCAGCCTGGAGGGATGGCAGGGGCATGTCTTGGCGTTGTTCACAGGATTCCCTTGGGCCACTCCTGAGCTTGTCCAGGGCCCCCTGGCAATGTCCTGCCCCTCAGCTCGGTGTCCCCTCACTGTGCTGAGGGGGGCCTGCAGCTCCCTGTCCCTGGGGAGGATGGACCCCTGAGGAATCCTGAGGGACACTGAGAGACCCTGAGGGACAATGAGGGACCCCTGAGGGACACTGACAGACCCTGAGAGACCCCTGAGGGACATTGAGGAACCCCTGAGAGACCCTGAGGGACACTAAGGGACCCTAGAGGGACCCCTGAAGTACCTATGAGGGACCCTAAGAGACCCTGAGGGATCTTGACAGACCCTGAGAGCCCCCTGAGATGCCTCTGAGGGACACTGAGGGACCATAAGGGACTCTGAGGGTCACCTCTGGTCACTGGTGGCCAGCAGGACTCTGACCACGGCCCAGCAGCAGCAGCAGCATCCCCGTGGCTGAAATGAAACACCTTCCAACAACATAAACCAAGTCAGGGCCTGCACAGACGTTAGGCCCAAAAAGCTCCATTTTTTATGCCTTCCCTCCCACCCCTTTCGTGTGAAACTGTATTGTCTCGTTGGCACTGTGAATATTTCCAGCTCTGGGCTCAGGGGGTCCCTGATCCAGGAGGGCAGGAGCAGGTGCTGGGAAATATTGGGAAATATTTTCCCCTGCTGGGAAATCTTCACCATGAGAGCAGGAACAGACTCCTGGAGACACCCAAAGAGCACTCCCAGCTTTAGATCTGCTCCTGGGAGCAGCTCTGCTCTCTCTGGATGGAAGCAGAGCTCAGAAAACAGTGATTTTAAAACAGGAGTTACTGATTCCCACCATCTTGAGGAGCCAGCATCAATATACTGCCACCAAATCGTGGCTCCTGTGACCAACGGGCCTCGTTGGTTACAAATTGTGTTTGAAATTTCTGAGCTCTTGGAGCTGGCTGAGCCCTCCAAGCCCAGAATTGGGAATATTTTAACAAATAGGAGCTGTCAGCTCTGTTCAAGGCGATGCACAAACTCCTGCTGCTCCTTATCTGGCAGAATTCAGGGCATTGCCAAAGAATGGGCATCATAGCTCACGAGGCCCCCAGTTCTCCATTAATTCAGGGTAAAAAATAATTCATCTGAAAAGCCACACTGCTAATTACTCTGATTTAAAGAGCATTTCAATTACCTAATTGAGGCCCAGAAATAGTGCTCTCAATTTAGGTGGTCAGTCACAGTTCAGAACTAATGAATAGTAAATGATTAATACACAGCCCAGAAACACTCATAATCAGAAAATGATTCCTTGGAGCAGCCAGGGGCTGGCTGGCAGTGAGGGCAGGCACTGCTCAGCCTGCTCCTGGCAGTCTGGCAATGCTGCCCCCGGCACAGGCAGCTGTCCCCAGGCTGCCACCCCAATGGGCTTTGGCCCTCCAGAGGGCACAGAGAGCGTTGTTCCACAGGTGCTTTGCCCAGAGCTGTGTCTTTGGTTGTTTGGGGCGTGGGCAGAGGCAATTTATCCTGGGTGAGACAAATTTGTCATGTATTTACACAACCAATCAGTCCTAGTGCTCCTGGGGGGGAGCTGGGCTGGGGGGACACATCCAGGGACATCCAAACCCATCCAGGACTGGGGGGACACATCCAGGGATGGGGAGACACATCCAGGGGCAGCCAAACACATCCAGGACTGTCCAAACACATCCAGGGACATCCAAACACATCCAAGGACATCCAAACCCATCCAGGGCTGGGGGGACATATGCAGGGACATCCAAAAACATTCAGGGACACCCAAACACATCCAGGGACATCCAAAAACATTCAGGGACACCCAAACACATCCAGGGACACCCAAACACATCCAGGGCTGGGGGACACACCCAGAGACATCCAAACACATCCAGGGACACATCCAAACACATCCAGGGCTGCCAGGGACAGGAGCAGAGGGAACGGCCTCAGGCTGGGCCAGGGTAGTTCAGGGTGGGCACAGCAGGAATTTCCCAATGGAAAGGGGGCTCAGGCCTTGGCACTGCCCGGGGAGGGTTGCAGTGCCCATCCCTGCAGGTGTCCCAGGATGCCATCAATTAGTAATTAATAATTAGCAAATAATAACCAAGCTAATAGCTGGTTAACATTAGCAATAACCATTCATAACTAGAGCAAAAATTAAGGCAAAGGAAGGAGCTCAAATTCTTTTGCAAAGAACTTAATCCAGTGAAAAGTCACCTTCAGATTGGGTAAAATATATTCAAGGTTTTTTCTACAACTCCTGACCCTTCCCAGAGGGAAAGGAGAATGAAGGAAAATCTTACAGCAGGGATGTTCCATTTCAACTACTCCAAAAAAATAACAAAAAATAATAAAATAAAAAAACCACAGAATCACAGAATGGTTTAGGTTGAAAGGGACCTTGAAGCTCATCTTGTTCTGCCATGGCAGGGACACCTCCCACTGCCCCAGGTGCTCCCAGTCCCAGTGTCCAACCTGGCCTTGGGCACTGCCAGGGATCCAGGGGCAGCCACAGCTGCTCTGGACAATTATTCTGAAGCTAAAAAAATATTCTGAAAAATTATATATATGCAAAATAAATTTATTCTGTGATAAATAAGGTATTTTTATCCAGCTCTGAAAATAATGCTAAAATTATTCTGAAAGTGCATTTTAAATCAGAGCCAAGCAAATTCCCACTGGAAATGGGAATGCCAGAGGACATGGCCAGGAGCAGGGCACGTTGGGATGCAGGGAGAGCACCCAGGAGCTGCTCTGAGCAGCAGCCAGGGCTCAGCCCGTGCCCCTCGCTGAGCTCAGATAACAGGTACTGCTGTTATCTGCTGTTATCTGCCTGCTTTGCCTCTCCTTCCCAATCCGTATGAATTATTTGCCATAGCAACCCCCTGTGCCAATAAGTTGTACTATTTAATTACACCTTGCATGAAATGATTCCCATTTGTCAGTTTTCATGTTCCCACACCAGAAATTCTGTTCCAACAAGTCACACCTTCCAGAGACAGCGTTTTCTTCACGAGTTTGCCTTGATTACCCCCCTCACCTTGGCCCCAGACCATGGCAGTAACAGTGCCCTGAACAGGGAATAATGAGGACTGACTCTGTGGCTGCAGGGGGCTGATCCATTGCTTTATTCTTCTATGTCATTTATTACATTATACTTATTGAGAAGCTCATAACCCTTACAGGCAGATTCACAGAATTCACAGATTATTCCCAGAATGACCAGGTTGGAAGAGACCTTCAAGACCATTGAGCCCAACCCAGCCCCAGCAGCTCAGCTTAGCCCTGGCACCCAGTGCCACATCCAGGCTTTGTTAAACACACCCAGAGATGGGGACTCCACCACCTCCCCGGGCAGAACATTCCAGAACTTTATCACTCTTTCCATGAAAAACCTTTTCCTGATATCCAACCTGTATTTCCCTTGGTGCAGCTTGAGGCTGTGTGCTCTGGTTCTGTCAGTGCTGCTGGAGACAGTCTGATACAGATTGACCTCATTGAGCAATGAATCCAAACACCATCCAGTGTCCAATTAAGAAACCACCCTTTGGTAAACAATCCCCATAACACATTCCTCATGTGCACAACACCAGGTGCAGCCAGTGGAGATCAGAATTGTTTCTCTTTTTTTCCCTCTGATCTCCTCACAGCCTTTCCCAGGACAAAGCCTGGGGGAGTTGTGTTTCTCTCTGTGAGCTGCTGCCACACCAGCCCATGGCAGCCCTGCTGGCAGGGCCAGGCCTGGGGAGGCCACAGGGTCCCCTGGGTGTGCTGGTGCCAGTGCTGGGACTGGGAGAGGAGACCACGGACCTCATCTGGGCTCACCTGCAGCAGCACACCTTCCTTTGGGGTCCAACAGCCTTCCCCATGGCAGCTCCCACGGGCTCTGGGACAAAGTGGACAGATGGACACACCGTGGTCTGGCTGGAAGGGACCTCACATCCCACCCAGTGCCATGGACGGCACCTTCCACCATGCCTGGGTGTGGGATTCACACTCTCTGAACCTGAGAGAAGCAGTTGTGGAGAGATAGAATATCAGAAAATAAAGATAGTGTAGAAAGCAATTGCACCCCAAAGGAGCTGCAGCTGGGCCAATTATCAAGGATTAGGAACAGGCCTGACTTTACCAGGCTGCAGCTGTGACCAGTGAGAAGAAGAGTGCTATAAAGAGTGGGCTGGCTGGTTGGGAAGGGAACTGGGGTCAGTTTGGTGCTCTGTGAGGGAGAAAGAGTCAGTGCTCTGAGGAGCTGCCCACCAGACACACCAAGAAGGTATGGAACCTTTGTGATAAGGAGATGGCAGTGTGGAACCCCTGCAGTAAGATGACAACAGCAGTGAGAGAGGCAAAGAAAGGAATGCTCGAAACAATCCTTATCTCATTGGCCGCTCCTGTGTTGTGCCATAGCAGAATGCAATATGGAGATTGTTTACACAGAGTGATGGTGGTTTGTTTCCTTGGCCAAGAGTGAGTCCAGACTGTTGGTCAGCAGACAGTCACGAGATTTTGTGCAGTTTCAGTTTAGATGTAATGTAATATAGCATAGAATAATACAGTATAATAAAGTGATTAATTAGTGATAATATAGTATAATAAAGTGATTAATTAGCCTTCTGATATCAATGGAGTCAGATGCATCATTCCTCCCACTCAGGGGCACCTTGCCAATCCTGTACCAGGGCTGGGGAGCTCCCTGTGGAGGCTCTGTTGGTCAGGGGCAGAGCAGGGGCTGCAGGCAGCACAGCACACTGACATGTCAGCGTGGCAGTGGGGAAAGGTGCTGACAGCTACTGCTGAATTAGGGAAAAATCCTCTCCACAACCTGAAGGTTTATTAACATTTTTCATTAGACTTAAAACGTTTTCTGCTCTCAGGGATTACAATGAAGTTGATGAGAGGGGACAGCTTCATTAAATCTAAAGTTAGCTTTTGGAAACTTTATATCTGGTGTTTGCTGGAGAGAGTTCTGAGCCTGGCACCTGCTGGGCCTGCAGTTCCCCCCAGAATGGATTGAGCCCCAAAAGGGCTCACCCCTCTGGGCAGGATTCCCAAAAGAGGCTGCATCAGCCAGTGGGATGGCCCTGGCAGGTCCTTCCTGTGGGGTGAGGCTGGACAGCATTCCCTGATCCCAAATCCCAGAGGATCCTGATGGGATCCTTCTTGTGGGGTGAGGCTGGACATCATCTCCTGATCCCAGAATCCCAGAGCCTCCTGATAGGATCCTTCCTATGGGGTGATGTTTAAGAGCATCTCCTGATCCCAAAATCCCAGAGGATCCTGATGGGATCCTTCCTGTGGGCTGATGTTTAACAGCATCTCCTGATCCCAAAATCCTAGCAGATTCTGATGGGACCCTTCCTGTGGGGTGGTGCTGGACATCATCTCCTTATCCCTAAATCCCAGAGCCCCCTGATAGGATCCTTCCTATGGGGTGATGTTTAACAGCATCTCCTGATCCCAAAATCCCAGTGCCTCCTGATTGGATCCTTCCTGTGGGGTGATGTTTAACAGCATCCCCCATTCCCTGATCCCGAGGATCTTGGAGGCTCCCGGGGGATCCCTGAAGCAGAGGCTCCTGATGGGACCCTTCCTGTGGGGTGATGCTGGACAGCATTTCCTGATCCAAAATCCCAAAGGATCCCGATGGGTTCCTTGCTGTGGGGTATCTGGAAGCATTTCCTGATCAAAACCCAAAGGATCCCGATGGGTTCCTTGCGTGGGGGATCTGGACAGCATTTCCTGATCCAAAATCCCAAAGGATCCCGATGGGTTCCTTCCTGTGGGGTACTACACATCCTGATCAAAACCTAAAGGACCTGATAGGATCCTTCCTGTGGGGTGATGCTGGACAGCATTTCCTGATCCAAAATCCCAAAGGATCCCGATGGGTTCCTTGCTGTGGGGTGATGCTGGACAGCATTTCCTGATCCAAAATCCCAAAGGATCCCGATGGGATCCTTGCTGTGGGGTGATGCTGGACAGCATGCCCCATTCCCTGATCCCAGGGGATCCCTGCAGCAGAGGCTCCTCCTGCCCACCCCACAGGGAGCAGGAGGTGCCTGTCCCCAGGCTCCATCCCCCTGTGGGGACACAGAACCCTCAGCATGCCCAGCAGCCTGTCCTGCTGCAGGGCTGCCCCTGAGGGACACAGGGAGTTTGGGAGGAATGGGGCCTGGGAAGAAGGCAGGAGAAGAGGGTGTGAGGGGACAGGAATGGGGGCAGCACCTCCCAGCTTGCCCACACTCCAGGATTCATTTTAAACAGCAGGGAATTCTTATCAAAATAATCTGAATTTCAGGTTTCTCGGGAATGCCAGGATTCATTTTAAACAGTAAAAAAGTCCTTATCAAAATAATCAGAATCCCAGGTTTCTCAGGAATTCCAGGATTCATTTTAAACAGCAGGGAATTCTTATCAAAATAATCAGAATTCCAGGTTTCTCAGAATTCCAGAATTCATTTTAAACAGCAGGGAATTCTTATCAGAATAATCCGAATTCCAGGTTTCTCAGGAATTCCAGGATCCATTTTAAACACCAGGTAAGTCCTTATCAGGATAATCTGAATTTCAGGTTTCTCGGGAATTGGGAGGGTTTTTTTGCCTTTAAAGGCAGTGGTAGGTGTGTGACACCAGGGCACAGTTAATGCCACACAAATCAGTGTTTGTGTTTCGTCTGTGACCTGCCATTCCACTGGCTGTCCTTAGCAGACTGATTTATCTGTTTTCAGAGGTGATAAATTGCAGAATATTAAGATAATGGTGTAGCATTCATTACTACTCAGCTGTTTATTACCAAAATTCAAATGTAATTTAATTTCAAGTGGAAAATAATGATCATTACCGGGACAAGCAAAGACAACCCATTAGTCATCTCCATCAACATTTTATTTAACAGAACTCAGACAACAAAAAAGAAAGATTTAGTAAATGCATTTTGAATAAATTGAATGTTAATGGTTGATCATAAAATAAAATACAGGGAGGCCCTGGCACAGGGTGCCCAGAGCTGCCCCTGGATCCCTGGCAGTGCCCAAGGCCAGGCTGGACATTGGGACACCCTGGGACAGTGGGAGGTGTCCCTGCCATGGCAGGGGTGACATTGGATGAGCTTTGAGGTCCCTCCCAACCCAAACCCTTCTGGGATTCTATAATATATTGCAGCTTTTAGAAAAATAAAATTGCCTGAGTTTATCTTCACTGCTCAGAGTTTCTGTCAAAGTGGGTTTTTTTTTCATTTTAAAGCACATTTCTTGTAAAAATTATAACTGAAATCCACCACAACTTTTTGAATCAATTTAGCCAATGCAGAAATTCCCTGCTTAAAAATTATTGCCAGAGAGAAGTGTCAGAGCTCCCCCAGAGCCTCCCCTGCTGCCCCTGCCACGGGGAACTGCCCCAGGCTGTCTCCTGGGAATCCCTGACTGGTTTGGGTTAAAGGGACCTCAAACCCCACCCCTGCCATGGCAGGGACACCTCCCACTGTCCCAGGGTGCCCCAATGTCCAGCCTGGCCTTGGGCACTGCCAGGGATCCAGGGGCAGCCACAGCTGCTCTGGCAATTCCAGCCCAGCCAGGAATTCCCAATTCCCAATCTCCCATCCATCCCTGCCCTCTGGCACTGGCAGCCATTCCCTGGCTCCTGTCCCTCTGTCCCTGTCCCCAGCAGGGGAGGGGCTGGGGAAGCACTGGTGGTTCATCATCTCCTCATTCTCACCTCCCGAGGGCTGCAGTGCCGGGACCGGGGTTCCTACAGCCAGGAGTTCATTGTTCTCCATCAGTTTGTCCTGCAGAATTCCCGTGCCCGGCCCAGAGCCCTGGGGCACCCCCAGCCCTTGGTGCCCCAAGCCAGGGCAGTTCCAGCACTGAGGAATATGATGAAGATGAAGAGTTGCTCCTCCTTAACCTTGGCAGCCCTTCCCTGCTGTCCTGCCCTACACTGCACCCCCTTTATTCCCCACTCCCTGCTGCAGAAGCAGTTTATTTGCAGAATATATAAAAAGCCCTGAAAATCCAGTCCCTGACAATATTTCAGGCTGATGGTTTGCACTTTACAGGAGCCTTTAATCTTCCCTGGGATAAAGCAAAACCTAAATTACCAGCTGGGAAGTGCTGGGTGCTGGGCTCAGTGTGGGCCAGCTCTGGGCACACAGCCAGGCCTTTATTTGCAGGACAGAAGAAAGTCCCCCCAAAAGCTCACCCTTTATTTTTCCTCCCAAATCTCCCTGCCCGTTGTCTTATTGGCCCAACTTGCAAACATTTAAAATTTGGATTAATATTGGCAGGAAAAAACAAACTCCATGATTTCTTGCTCTTGGTACAAGAGCAGGATACTGCCTAAAATCACACTGTTATAAATGATCCTATTACGGCTCCAGTCCTGGAAAACCTTCCCAGGATAAAGCTCATTTCAAAGCAGAGGCTCCGAATTTGAGGATTGTAAATATTGAACAGCTCAGTTTGCACGGTGCATCATCCCCTGTGTGCCACTGCAGCTGGTGGCACCACGTTCCCAGTCCCACCTGCTCTATTGTAATGACATTTTATAGAAGCAGCACTTTTAACTGGCCAAGGCTTCTTCTAAAGGCCTGGGGCTTTCTCCATCAGAATTCCAGCCATATTCACCCTCTGAGTTTTATAATAAACCTCTGTTCTTGCTGAGAAATCCACAGAACTTCCTGACTTAAGCTGAAGGAGGGGAGATTTAATGGGATATTGGGAATTCCTGGCTGGGCTGGAATTGCCAGAGCAGCTGTGGCTGCCCCTGGATCCCTGGCAGTGCCCAAGGCCAGGCTGGACACTGGGACACCCTGGGACAGTGGGAGGTGTCCCTGCCATGGCAGGGGTGACATTGGATGAGCTTTGAGGTCCCTCCCAACCCAAACCCTTCTGAGATTCTATAAAATATTGCAGCTTTTAGAAAAATAAAATTGCCTGAGTTTATCTTCACTGCTCAGAGTTTCTGTCAAAGTGGGTTTTTTTTCATTAAAGCACATTTCTTGTAAAAATTATAATTGAAATACATCACAACTTTTTGAATCAATTTAGCCAATGTAGAAATTCTCTGCTTAAATCATTGCGAGAGAGAAGCCTCAGAGCTCTCCCAGAGCCTCCCCTGCTGCCCCTGCCATGGGGAACTGCCCTAGGCTGTCTGTAAAATTAGTAATTCCTAAAAAAAATGCCACTGTGTGGCAAGCTGCAGTTCTGCAGAGGTTTTGGGGAGCACTGCCCTGAATTCTGGGGCCCTTGGCACTGCCCAGATGAAGCCCCAGTGTCTGTGTGCTGCTCACACTGCTCCATCCCTGGTCTCCCCCCAGTCCCAGCTCTGGCAGAGCAGGAGGGGTGCCCTGGCTCCCCCAGGCTCTGGTGAGTGCTGACAGCTCCCTGGTGTGCCCTGACCAGGTCAGCAGTGCCCTGCTCTGATGGATGGAGCTCTCTTCTGCTCAGAGCCAAGCAAGAATTACTCCAGAGAAAGTGAGGAAGTGCCAGAGCTGGCTTGGCAAAGTGATGGGCTCAGCTCAGCCCTGCCTGGGCTGGGGCAGCTCACCCACCCCTGAGCAGCCACCACAGACCTGCCAGGCTGCCAGTCCCGTGGGGATGGCACCGCTGGAGCCCCAGCTGTGGCTCTGCCCTGCCCACAGCCCCAGGGTACTCAGAGATGGGGTCAGGTGTAGCCATGATATTTTCTGAAAAATCCTTTCCTTAGGATTTGTCCTCCTGAGAAGCTGAGAGGCCTCAGGAAAAAAATGCAAACAATGGTTATCTGCTGCTGTGGAATGCAACAGGTGGATCTGTGATTGGCCCATGTGGTTGTTTCTAATTAATGGCCAATCACAGTCCAGCTGGCTCGGACTCTGTCTGAGCCACAAGCCTTTGTTATCATTCTTTTTCTATTCTTAGTTGTCCTTCTGATGAAATCCTTTCTTCTATTCTTTTAGTATAGTTTTAATGTAATATATATCATAAAATAATAAATCAAACCTTCTGAAACATGGAGTCAGATCCTCATCTCTTCCCTCATCCTGGGACCCCTGTGAGCACCACCACAGTCAGGTGTCCCTCAGTGGCCTGTGCTGTATTAGCCAAAGGGACAGGACCAGGCTCAGACTGAGAATGGTTTATTGCTCAGATAACAGCACTCTCAAAGGCTGTGAGGTTCATAAGACAGCAAGCAGTCAGCCATAATCTAAAATGGTCCCAGGGTCTTCCTTACAAGACAATACAGAACTTCCTGACCCAACAGGCTGATGCCACAGAGCTTATTTGACTTTTCTAACCTCTCACCTTTACTTCTTTCTACTGCAATGTGGATACTCTTGCCCAATAAGGTCTGATTACATGTACACATATATGTCTCTATTATAATATCTCAATGTCCTGGTTTAGGGCAAATTTGAGAGAAAACCTCCAAAAGGGGCCCCTCCAGAAAGTAAACCCACACAGCCCCTCCCCACAACCAGTTTGGGAAGGATTCCTTGGAGAGAAGTGGAAAGAACCTGTCCCTCTCCACATCAACCCAGGGTGGAGAGGTTTGGGCTGGGAGGTTTGGGCTGAGTTTAAGGCTCCCTGAGCTGCCTGACCTCAGGAACCAGTTTCAAATTGGAGAACTAAAAATGCTGGTAGGGGTGCTAAGTGAAGCCTCAGTTTTAGGATTTTATCACGGGGAACCTTGCCACACTGAACAGCCCCTCCGGGGTTCCATAAAAACATTTCTGTTCTGCCTCCCATGCACAAGTGCAACTCTCAACCAGCTAACAAAAACATTTGGTGGACTCCAGTTCCAGTGCTCCCAGCCTGAGAAAGCAGCACAGACACCAAACACTTCTCTTCTTCTCTTCTCTTCTCTTCTCTTCTCTTCTCTTCTCTTCTCTTCTCTTCTCTTCTCTTCTCTTCTCTTCTCTTCTCTTCTCTTCTCTTCTCTTCTCTTCTCTTCTCTTCTCTTCTCTTCTCTTCTCTTCTCTTCTCTTCTCTTTCTTCTCTTCTCTTCTCTTCTCTTCTCTTCTCTTCTCTTCTCTTCTCTTCTCTTCTCTTCTCTTCTCTTCTCTCCTCTCCTCTCCTCTCCTCTCCTCTCCTCTCCTCTCCTCTCCTCTCCTCCTCTCCTCTCCTCTCCTCTCTCTCCTCTCCTCTCCTCTCCTCTCCTCTCCTCTCCTCTCCTCTCCTCTCCTCTCCTCTCCTCTCCTCTCCTCTCCTCTCCTCTCCTCTCCTCTCCTCTCCTCTCCTCTCCTCTCCTCTCCTCTCCTCTCCTCTCCTCTCCTCTCCTCTCCTCTCCTCTCCTCTCCTCTCCTCTCCTCTCCTCTCCTCTCCTCTCCTCTCCTCTCCTCTCCTCTCTCTCCTCTCCTCTCCTCTCCTCTCTTCTCTTCTCTTCTCTTCTCTTTTTCTCTTCTCTCTCCCCAAAGCAGTTCCAGAGCCTTGTTTAAGAATTGCCGTTTAGAATTTACTAAAAAGCATCGCCAGTGCCGAGGCTGCAAACCCTACCATGTAATTAGGAGTTAAACTCAACTCCCCACAGCAGCAAAGCACTGAGAAAAGCCAGCCCTGTGGATATGCTAGGTATTTTAATTCCCTTTTTTATCCCAGCCTAAATGACTGTGTTCTATTACCAAAGGAATATTGAGACAGAAAGTAAATGCAGAGGGACACTCGTGAGTAGGCAGCTGTTCAGGAAAACAGTTTAATAAAAATAGCTACTGTGCTGCCTGGAAATCCTCCAGAGTCGGGCTGGAAAGCTTCTCCTGCACTTGATTTAGGGAAAAAGGCACAGCTCCCACCCACCTGCTCTTCCAGGGCCACATTTCTCTCTGCTCTCCCACTCTTCCATGACCTCAATATTCCGGTTGTCTTCCACTCTCAAGGAGATTAAATAGCAGAAAGGTCTTCAAAGAAGTCGAGTACAAATCAAATGCATTTTCAGCTGATGCATAATGAAATCGCTGCTGTCAGATGGTGCAGATTGAGGGATTCAAAAGTAATTTGGGGATATTTGTGCAAGGCCACCACCATTAAATCCAACAGCAGAGAAATCCCTATGGAGGAACTGCTGAAAGCTGGGAATAGCAGCCAGAGGAGGCCCCACCCTATTCAAACACCATTTCTCGTGTTTTAGTCACCTGCTGTCAACCAGCTACTGGCCTCAGTGAGGTCTGATAGGAAATAATGGAGCATTCCTTTTATTTCAACATGGAATAGAGGTTTTAACTGAGAAAACCCCTGGAGAGCCCTGCAGGGTCCAGGTCACCAGGAAAACCCAAGTCTGAGGGCTCAGCACAAAGCCTGGGGGGGTTTGGAGCATCAGGGAAGGGAAGGGAAGGGAAGGGAAGGGAAGGGAAGGGAAGGGAAGGGAAGGGAAGGGAAGGGAAGGGAAGGGAAGGGAAGGGAAGGAAGGGAAGGAGGGAAGGGAAGGGAAGGGAAGGGAAGGGAAGGGAAGGGAAGGGAAGGGAAGGGAAGGGAAGTGAAGGAAGGGAAGGGAAGGGAAGGGATCTGGCCCATGGTGGCAGGCTGCCACAGCCAGCCCTGACTGCTCCTTCTCCAGCCAGCACCACCCCAGGCTGACCCAGGATACCATGGACAGGAGCCACTGATGGATACCATGGACAGGGGCCAGTGATGGATACCATGGACAGTGCCATGGACAGTGCCATGGACAGGAGCCATGGAAACGTCCCATGGCAGCCCCAGTCCCACTGCCACCTGTCCTGGCTCTCAGGACAGTGCGGCCTGAGCAGCTACAGCTGCACAGAAACATTGGAATGAGCAAAGGGCACCAAAGCATTCCCTGATCACCAGTCCACATGTGTGCTGTGCCCTCAGCTTCCCCCAGGGCTGCAGATCCATGGCCCAGTCAGTGCATGGCCCAAATTTCCTGTATTTTCTTTTAGAGTCACAAAACTACAGAATATCCTCCGCTGGAGGGACCCACAGGGATCATCCCAACCCCATCCCTGTCCAGACCCCCAACAATCCCACCCTGAGCATCCCTGGCAGTGCTGTCCAAACCCCCCTGGAGCTCTGGCAGCCTCGGGGCCGTGCCCATTCCCTGGGCAGCCTGGGCAGTGCCAGCACCCTCTGGGGCAGAATCTTTCCTGATGTCCAGCCTGAGGCTCCCTGGCCCAGCCCCAGCCATTCCCTGGCTCCTGTTCCTGTCCCAGAAGGCAGAGCTGTTCCCTCTGAGCTCTGCCCTCTGCCTGCTCCTCCCCAGCTGAACCATGCTTGTGCCCTCAGCTGCTCCTCCCTCCCTCCCTCCCTCCCTCCCTCCCTCGGTGTGCCCTGCAGATGCCTTTTCCCTGAGCAGGAGCCAGGCTGGCACACGCTCCTGGCCCCATCCCGTGGGCAGGAGCCCTGGGAGCCATCTGTGCCCAGCAGTTTGTGTGCAGAGCACGGCCACCTTCTGTTTGCCTCCTCCAGCTCCGTGCAGCAACAATCACAGGGAAACAGCTCTGTCATCCTCACCATCCCCAGCCCCGTGGCCTCCTGAATGTGAATTAGTGTCTTAAGCAGTTTATTCATTCATGGCAATCTGTTCATTTATTTCCAGGAGATTGTAGCGCTCCGGGAAGCCTTGCATGGGGTGGTTTTTCTCTCTGAGCTCTGACTACATGAGATTTTTTATTTTTCCTAGATCATTTCATCAGCTCAGCTTCCACAGTGCAGGGATGATGTGTGAGACAGCCCTGCTCTCAGAAGGCACAGAATCCTGGAATGTCCCCAGCTGGAAGGGACGCACAGGGATCATCCCAGATCCCATCCCTGCCCCCCAACAACCCCACCCTGAGCATCCCTGGCAGTGCTGTCCAAACCCTCCTGGAGCTCTGGCAGCATCAGGGTCAGAAAAAGGAGAAACTCCTGTGCCCTCTAAAATAAACTGCAACACAAAAAGAGAACTGGGTCTCTTGGGAGCACCAGCTTTGCTGAAAAGCTCCCAACATCCCTGTGTTTTATCCAGCTCCAAAGCAGGAGCAGCCATGTCCCTGCCACAGCTGACACCTGGAGCGGGTCACAGCCCAGTGCAGTAAAATATTCATGTTTAAAGCAAAGAGCATGAAACAGTAGAAATCTTTCCAAAGCTTAAATAAATGTTACTTTGACTGAAGGAACATCCAACTTGAGGTTTTCATAGAATCATAGAAGCGTGGAATGGTTTGGCTTGGAGTGACTTCAGAACCACTCAGAGCCACCCCTGCCATGGCAGGGACACCTCCCACTGTCCCAGGCTGCTCTAGCCCCAGTGTCCAGCCTGGCCTTGGGCACATCCAGGGACAGCCACAGCTGCTCTGGGCACCCTGTGCCAGGGCCTGCCCACCCTCCCAGCCAGGATTCCCTGCTGGCTCAGGCCCAATTCCTTCCCAGCCCAGTTCAGCACAGCTCCATCCTGGCCCCAGTGCTGCTGCCAGCGCCCCAAACCCGGCTGTGCCCATTCCCGAGGGACAGGACCCCATCCCTGTCACTGACCATGCCCTGCAGGCTCCTCTTTGTCCCTGCTGTTTCCAGCTCCCCTTTTACCCGAGCCCCCAAATGCTCCCTGCTTCCTCTGGATTCCTGCCTGCATCCCTGATCTCTGGGATGCACTGTGGCAGAATGTTCAGGGCAAATCCCTCCTCTCCTGCCTGCTCTGGACTCCTGCCTGCATCCCTGAGCTCTGGGATCCACTGTGGCAGAATGTTCAGGGTAAATCCCCTCCTCTCCTGCCTGCTTTGAGGGTCCGGGAATGATCCTGTTACTCCTGCTGGGAATGATCCCATTATTCCTGCCGGGAATGATCCCGTAATTCCTGCCGGGAATGATCCCGAATTCCTGCCCGCGGTGCCCCAGAGAGCCCAGCGTGTGACAGGGGAGCCGGGGCAGTTCCTCTGTTCCCGATAAACCCCAAATCCCGGCTCGGGCACGGGAGTCCCTGGCTCGGGCACGGGGCTCCCGGGCTCTGCTGCTCCGCA
This sequence comes from Camarhynchus parvulus, assembly GCF_901933205.1. Taxonomy (NCBI): domain Eukaryota; kingdom Metazoa; phylum Chordata; class Aves; order Passeriformes; family Thraupidae; genus Camarhynchus; species Camarhynchus parvulus. The sequence goes on along the minus strand of NC_044575.1, from coordinate 61,391,478 downwards.
GGGCCGGCCGGTCCGCGGGATCCCGGCTCCCATCAGCAATTAACGAGTCATTAATTAGGGTGCGAGCCCCCCGTGTCCCGCGGGTCCCGCCCAGGAGCGGCTTTGCCTTCGCGTGATTGCCCTCTGCTGTAGACGTGGGGCCATGCACGGCCGCTGCCACCGCTGTCATTGTCACCACTGCCACTGCTGTCATTGTCACCACTGTCACCGTCATGTCACCACTGCCACCACTGCCACTGTCACCACTCTACCCATGACCACTGTCACCACTGTCATTGTCACCACTGTCACCACTGTCACTGTCACCACTGCCACCATGGCCACTGTCATCACTGCCATCATTGTCACCGCTGTCACCACTGCCACTATTGTCATTGTCACCACTATCACCACTGTCATCATTGTCACCATTATCATCATTGTCACCACTGTCAACACTCTCACCAGTCACCACAGCCACCGCCACCACTGTCACCACTGTCCCCAAAGCCACTGTCACCACTGCCACCATTGCCACCACTGTCACCATTGTCACCATGACCACTGTCACCACTGTCATCATTGTCACCACTGACACTGCTGTCACCACTGTCTAAGAGCCACTGTCATCTTTGTCATCATTGTCACCATTGCTACCACAGCCACTGCCACCACTGTCACCACTGCCACCTCCACCATCACAGCCACTGCCACCATCTCCAATGTCACTGTCACCATTTCCACTGCCACCAGTGCCACCGCCATGTCCACCCACTGCCACTGCCACCTCCTCTGCAGGCACCAGCATGGCCAGTGCCACCACCAGAGACACCACCACCACTGCCACCTCCTCTGCAGGCACCAGCATGGCCAGTGCCACCACCACTGCCCACCACCACACTGCCACCTCCCCCGCTGGCACCAGCACAGCCAGTGCCACCACTGCCACCACCAGAGCCACCACTGCCACCGCCTCTGGGACAGCGGTGCCACAGTGGTTCCTCCTGCCCTGGTGCCACAGGAGGCAGGGCCAATAAATCAATATTATTCCAAATGGACATTTCCAAAGGCCACTGGACTGGATCCGTGCTGGTGTTAAACACAGCCCCACTTCAGCACAAAACACCATTTACTGTTTTAGGGAGACAAAAAAATTCCTTCAAATTAAAAATAAAAGCAGGTTCAACTGGCCATGGAACTAAATCTGTGCTGGTGTTAAATACAGCCCCACTTCAGCACAAAACACCATTTACTGTTTTAGTGACACAAAAACACCCTTAAAATAAGAACAAAAGCAGGTTCAACTGGCCACTGGACTGAATCCATGCTGGTGTTAAACACAGCCCCACTTCAGCACAAAACATCACTCACTGTTTTAAGGAGACAAAAAAATCCTTAGAATTAAAAATAAAAGCCTGTTCAACTATTGCCGTGAGATTGTTGCAGCCACACAGAGCCCTGGGGGACAGCCTTGCCTTCCCCTGGTTCTTTTCCCAGGATTTGCCCCTTGTGCCTTTGGCCAGCACCCAGTGCCCAGCTCCAGGAGCCCGCTGGGGTCTGGGCATCTCTGGGGCAAGCTCAGCCCAGGGGCCCAGGAACACAAATCCTTCCTGGCAGGAGGATCCTGCCTGCAAATCAGCAAATCCTTCCATGCCTGATGTCAAGAGAGATCAGAGCCGACACGGAAACATGCAGCAGAGATGAAAAGTAAATGTTGTTCACTGTAATTCGATGGGAAGGACTTTTTCAAGTATTCCCATGTTTTGTTCAGATTAACTTATCTCCGCTTTCCCACCGACACCCAGCAGCAGCGGGGAAGGGAGAAGGAGAGGCAGCAAATAAATAAGCAGTAAACAGATAAATAAACCCGGGAAGATGAAGGGCTCACATTCAGATTTCACCAGGAGCAAAAAACAACAGGGGAGCTGGAACGCTGCGATTCACAAACAATTCTGGCAAAGAATTCAGTTTAAAATCCGTATTTATTGGAAGGGGTCTGAGGCCCCAGAACTGCCCCAAGGTTTTGGGAAGGGCTTGGCAGCGTTCCCTTGGCTGACACCACCCTGGGGGGACCCCATGGAACCCCAGAATGGATGGAAGGGACCTTAAATCCCATCCCATCCCATCCCATCCCATCCCATCCCTGGCATGGCAGGGACACCTCCCACTGTCCCAGGGTGTCCCAATGTCCAGCCTGGCCTTGGGCACTGCCAGGGATCCAGGGGCAGCCACAGCTGCTCTGGGAACTCTATCCCAGCCAGGAATTCCCAGTTCCCAATCTCCCATCCATGCCTGCCCTCCTCTGGCTTCAAGAGGCTCAGAGGTAGGAGCTGAGCCTGCCCAGGGCCTGTCCCTCCCTGCAGACTGACAGGAATTGCATCTGCCCCTTGAGTGCATTTCCAGTGAGAGGAACAATCCCTTGGATATTCTGGTTTGATTTGCTCAACGCTGAAATTGTTTTTTTCTCTATTTCAAGCGTGTTTGGCTGCTGCTCCCGGGCACTGGACCTTGTTGCACCTTTGTCTGATAAATCAGAGACCTTTGTTTTCAGGCATCTTCTCCCCTGACAGTGCTCAGGCAGAGATGAAATCAGGGGTTGTTCTCATTGGGCAAAGTAAATAAATGCAGTTTGCTCAGTGTTCCACTCAAAGATGGGTTTTGTGCACCTCAGGTCTTCCCGTCCTGCTCATCCAGGGCATGGGGACAAATATTTTAGCAGGGCCTGTGGCCATGGAGCAAAGGGTGATGTTTGACCTGGGAGAGGAGAGATTTACATTGATATGGTTTTATACAATGAGGGTGGCACAGGTGCCCAGAGCAGCTGTGGCTGCTCCTGGAACCCTGGCAGTGGCCAGGGCCAGGCTGGACACTGGGGCTGGAGCCTGGGACAGTGGAAAAAACCCTCAAGCAGTTGTTCTCTGGGGAGGGGACAGTGTGACGGTGTTCACAGGGGTCTCAGGATGAAGGAAGAGACAAGGATCTGACTCTATGTTTCAGAAGGCTGATTTATTATTTTATGATATATATTACATTAAAACTATACTAAAAGAATAGAAGAAAAGGATTTCATCAGAAGGCTAAGAATAGCAAAAGAAAGAATGATAACAAAGGTTTGTGGCTTGGACAGAGAGTCTGAGACAGCTGGACTGTGATTGGCCATTAATTAGAAACAACCACATGAGACCAATCACAGATGCACCTGTTGCATTCCACAGCAGCAGATAACTATTGATTACATTTTGTTTCTGAGGCCTCTCTGCTTCTCAAGAGAAAAAATCCTAAAAAAGATTTTTCAGAAAACATCATAGTTACAGGAGAGTGCCCAAGTCACCGAGGAGCTGGAATGATTCCCTGGCCCCAAAGTGAGGTTCTGCCACACAGAGTGACCCACGTGGCCTCAGGACCACCTTGGACATGCAGAGACCATCCCAGTTACAGACCAGGGCAGGACTGGGCAGGGCTGTGATGGACACCAGTGTCACGGATATGTTTTATGAAAAATCTGAAAAATCCTTTTGCTGGGATTTTTCTCTTGAGAAGCTGAGAGGCCTCAGGAGCAACATGTAAGCAATGGTTATCTGCTGCTGTGGAATGCAACAGGTGCATCTGTGATTGGTCTCATGTGGTTGTTTCTAATTAATGGCCAATCACAGTCCAGCTGGCTCGGACTCTCTGGTCAGCCACAAGATTTTATTATCATTCCATTCCTTTCCTATTCCTTGCTAGCTTTCTGATGAAATCCTTTCTTCTATTCTTTAGTATCATTTTAATATATAATTTTCTTTTAATATAACATATATCATAAAATATAATATATATCATAAAACAATAAATCAGCCTTCTGAAGCATGGAGTCAAGATTTTCATCTCTTCCCTCATCCTGGGACCCCTGTGAACACCAGCACACCCCAGTGCCCCCAGGGAATGTTGGCCATGGAGGCAGTGAGGAGTTACCTGTCAATAATTCCAGGTGCCTTTTCTTGCCTGTCTCCTCAGAGCTGGAGTCCCAGAGCCCTAGCTGCAGAGCTGCAGGGTTTGGGGGGTCTGGGGTTACCATTTTCCAGGGATAGGGGCAGGTTCAAAGCTGCTCTTCCCAGGATGAGCTCCCTGCTCCTGTCTGGGTGGCTGCAGGTGCATCCTCAGCATCCAAGGGTGGCTGGGGGAGGTGAGGGGTGCATGGGCTGCTCGGCTCTGCCCCCTCAAGCAGGGCACTCCCGTGGGCTCCCAGGAACCATCCCTGACCCCTGGGATGTGCCAGCTCCTGCTGGAGCACCAGCACAGGGAATCCTTCTGTTCCCCGGGGAGCTGCAGAACAGCCAGGCCAGGCCTTACCTGAGCTGCCTGGAAAATGCAGCAGTTCTGAGAAATCCAAAAATGCCTCCCTGTACTGGGCACTGCTGAGGCCACACCTGCAGTGCAGGGAGCAGTCTGGGGCTCCTCAGCTCTGGAAGCACCTGGAGGGGCTGGAGAGTGTCCAGGGCAGGGAACGGAGCTGGAAAGGGGCTGGAGAATCCCTGAGGGAGCTGGGAAGGGGCTGGAGAATCCCTGAGGAGCTGGGAAGGGGCTGGAGAATCCCTGAGGAGCTGGGAAGGGGCTGGAGAATCCCTGGGGAGCTGGGAAGGGGCTCAGCCTGGAGCAAAGGAGGCTCAGGGGCCCTTGTGGCTCTGCACAGCTCCTGCCAGGAGGGCACAGCCGGGGAAGTCGGGCTCTGCTCCAGGGAACAGGGACAGGAGCAGAGGGAACGGCCTCAGGCTGGGCCAGGGCAGCTCAGGGTGGGCACAGCAGGAATTGTCCCCATGGAAAGGGGGCTCAGGGATTGGCACAGATGCCCAAAGGAGTGCAGTGCCCATCCCTGGGAGGATTTAAGAGCCATGCAGATGTGGCACCTGGGGACAGGGGTCAGAGGTGGCCCTGGCAGTGCTGGGGAAGGGTTGCACTCCACGGCCTGAGGGGCTTTTCCAGCCTGAAGAACCCTGAGATTCCAAGATGCAGAAATCTCCGCAGTATCTTCCTGGAGAGGCTCAACCCCCTGAAGAGACAAACCCCCTTCCTGCTCTACCAAACGTGATCCAAGCAGGTTCTTCCCTTCCCTCCCCATCTGCTCAGAAGGGTTTGAAGCGCCTGTGAGCTGCACGAGGGAGAGCAGTGATGGAGGGGTGTCAGAGCAGTGCTGCTGGCAACAAATTAAGACAGAGCTCTGCAACCCTTCCAGCTCCAAGTGTCCCACAGGGGACAGCAGCAGCAGCAGGATCAGCACAGAGCCTGCCCAGGGAAAGTGCTCTCACCAGTTCTGTGCTCAGCTGGGCTCCCAGCACAGGCCTGGGCTGGTCACAGCAGCCCTGAGGGGCCAGAGCTGCAGGGGCTGCTTTGGAGCCACGAACTGGAGCCCCCACAGCAGGGCCAGGGCTGCCTCCCACCCTGGGTGCAGGGTTTGGGCTCATTTCTGGAGGTTTAGTGTTATTTCTGAAGGCTTGGGCTGATTTCTGAAGGTTTAGGGTGATTCCTGAAGGTTTAGGGTTTCTGTCTCCAAGGCAGGAGAAGCACCCCTGGGTGCAAGGTTTGGGGTGATCTCTGAAGGTTTAGGGTGATTTCTGAAGGTTTAGGGTGATTCCTGAAGGTTTGGGCAGATTCCTGAAGGTTTAGGATTTCTGTCTCCAAGGCAGGAGAAGCAGCCCCAGGTGCAGGGTTTGGGCTGATTTCTGGAGGTTTAGTGTTATTTCTGAAGGTTTGGGCTGGTTTCTGAAGGTTTAGGGTGATTTCTGAAGGTTTAGGATTTGTCTCCAAAGCAGGAGAAGCAGCCCCAGGTGCAAGGTTTGGGCTGGTTTCTGAAGGTTTGGGCTGGTTTCTGAAGGTTTAGGATTTGTGTCTCCAAGGCAGAAGCAGCAACCCCATGGATGGATGCTGACTGCAGTGAAGGACTGGCCAGGGGAATCCATCCCTGTCCCAGAGGCCTCCAGCTCAGGAAGAATTTCCTCACAGAAAGGGTTTTTCAGCACTGGAGGGGCTGACCTGCAGGGCTGGCTTTTCCATCACACATCCAGGAGGTACCTGGTCATTTTTCCACGCTCCCCCTTCTCAGGGAACCAGCTGTGTGCCCCCCTCACACCTGTAAAACACAACCCAAAGCTGTGATTGGAACAGCCTGGGACACTGGGAGGTGTCCTTGTCCTTGGAGGGGTGGGGTGGGATGGGCTTTAGGGTCCTTCCAACCCAAACCAGTCTGGGATCCTGGAGCAATCCCAGTTGGAACAGCCTGGGACATTGGGAGGTGTCCTTGTCCTTGGAGGGGTGGGGTGGGATGGGCTTTAGGGTCCTTCCAACCCAAACCAGTCTGGGATCCTGGAGCAATCCCAGCTGGAACAGCCTGGGACACTGGGAGGTGTCCCTGTCCTTAGCAGGAGTGGGATGGGATGGGATGGATGGGATGGGATGGGATGAGCTTTAGGGTCCTTCCAACCCAAACCAGCCTGGGATCCTGCAGCAATCCCACCCTCAGCTCCCTGCCTGGGCTCAGGGCTGTCCTCCTGAGCTCTGGGTGTGAGGCAGGGTTTGGGAGGGCAGGAGGTTCCACAGAGACCAGGACACAGCAAATAAACCTGCAGCAGGTCATTCCTTAGGCAGGGATGGGGCAGATACATGGATCAGGGGGGTACAGGCAGATATCAGCACATGTACCCACCAAGTGTCAGCACAGGAACAGCTCCACAGCCCCAAACTCCCCAGGAAAGAATGAAAGACCATTGTTCTATCTGTCCTTTCTTTTCTGCTTCTCTGCTGACCAATCTCATGGCTGCTGCTGAGCTCCAATCCCAGTTCTGCTGTCTCTGAGGCCTGCCTTTTGCAGCTATCCCAAACCCCTCTGGTTTATAGATTCTCACAGCTGTAAGCATCCCTCCAAGGTGTGCCTCAAACCTGAGCTCCTGCTCCCAGAGCCCTTCCTTGGGGCCTTGGCCAAGCCCTAAACCTGGGAGCAGCCTGGGGTCGTGGTTCGGGGGATGAAACAGGGGTGGGTTTGGCTGTCTCAGGAGAGAGGACAACATAATCCCTTTGTAAACCCCGGTATCTCCATCTGTACCTCTCTGCCCCTTTCCAGTGCTCTGTTTCTGGCCTTTATGAATCTGTCAGAGCTCAGAGTTCATGTCCCGTAAGCTCTGAGCTGTGACAGGGCCCTGGGACAGGACATGGATGTGGGACATGAACTCTGAGCTGTGACAGGGCTGTAGGACAGGACATGGACATGAACTCTGAGCTCGGGAGGCCCTGGGACAGGACATGGATGTGGGACATGAACTCTGAGCTGTGACAGGGCTGTAGGACAGGACATGGACATGAACTCTGAGCTGTGACAGGGCCCTGGGACAGGACAGGGCCATGGGACATGACAGGGCCATGGGACATGAACTCTGAGCTGTGACAGGGCCCTGGGACAGGACATGGATGTGGGACAGAACTCTGATGTGACAGGGGTAGGACAGACATGGACATGAACTGAGCTCTGGGCCTGGACAGGACAGGGGGACATGAGCTGAGTGTGACAGTCTGTAGGACAGGACATGACTCTGAGCTCTGACAGGGCCTGGGACGACAGGGATGAAACATGAACTCTGAGCTGTGACATGGGCAGGGGGGCGTGGGACAAGTAGGGAGGGCCCTGGGACAGGACAGGGCCATGGGACATGAACTCTGAGCTGTGACAGGGCTGTAGGACAGGACATGGGTGTGGGGCTGCACATGGGGACAGGTGCCCAGGGCAGGGGGAGTATCCAGCCTGAAAATGTTCAGAAAACTGAGTAAAATCAGAGAACCATGGAATGTCCTGAGCTGGAGGGCCCCACAGGGATCATCCCAGCCCCATCCCTGCCCAGACCCCCAACAATCCCACCCTGTGCATCCCTGGCAGTGCTGCCCAAACCCCCCTGGAGCTCTGGCAGCCTCGGGGCCGTGCCCATTCCCTGGGCAGCCTGGGCAGTGCCAGCACCCTCTGGGGAAGAACCTTTCCCTGAAATCCATCCCAAAGCTCCCCTGGCCCAGCCCCAGCATTCCCCCAGGTCACACTCCATGCCAGGTTCATTGGGAATGGTGGGGCTGCTGGAAGGTTGGAATGATGACCCCAGAGGGCTTTTCCAGCCCCAGCAGTGCTGGAACTCTCTGCTCTGCCCCACCACCCAAAGCCCAGAGGTGCTGGTGCCTCCAGGTTCCTGTGCCTGTCTTTGTGCCAAGCATTCCCATCTGCAGGCACAGAAAGGAGCTGCTCCTGTCCCAGGATGTGCTCCGTGTGTTAATCACCCACCCCTGTAATTGCTGCCGAGGATTTTTCCTGTTGCATTTATGCACTCCACCTGATTAGCAGTCATGGAACAGCAGCAATTTGCCATAATATTCTGAGAGCGCTTAATTTTCTCTTTGATGAAAGAGCTGTAAATGGAGGCACCTGTACTCAACAGCTCCTCTGATTACTTACTTCATTATTGTCACACTTCCCATTATTATTTGATATTTGCAAACAGCACTATTAGAGCTCATCCACTGCCTGGTGCCCACTGAAGGAAGAACAGGTGCTTTTTTCCTAATTACACAGGAATATATTTTCCATAGATCCTCCTCATGCCAATTATTTCTTTGAGATGCACGCCAATTATTTCTTTGAGCTGAGCTGCGCTGATGAGGAAGTTTCCATGGGAATGGGCTCCTGAGGGGGAAAGGAGAAGGCAGGGGTGGCAGGAATGCAGGCAGGTGACCTTTGGGGGAGAGACAGGAGTGAGGATAAACAAGGCTTTGTCCAGAGCAGCTGGGGCTGCCCCTGGATCCCTGGAAATGCCCAAGGCCAGGCTGGACACTGGGGCTTGGAACAGCCTGGGGCAGTGGGAGGTGTCCCTGCCATGGCAGGGGTGGATGGAATGAGATGGGATTTGAGGTTCTTTTCCCACCCAAACCATTGTGGGATTCTGTGAAATCCTCAGAAGAATGATCCCTGTTCATTCCATAATGACATTTAAGCCATGGATCATCTTCCCTTCCCATTTTAGTTGCACCCAGTTTGTTTTTCCCACAGGGAACCCCTGCTGGCAGCAGGATGGGCAGGAGTGAGCAGGGACACCACATCCACGTACCAGGGATGGTTGAAGCTCCAGCCCTCCCCAGATCCCACCTGGCTTGGTGAGCAGAGAAGCAGCAGAACAAAGATCCATCTTCCAAACCAGCCTGCAGAACCCACCACAAAGCCCAACCACAGGAACAAGAGCAGCATTTGCTGCTCGTGGAGCACAGTGAGGTGCTTGGTTTTGATTTGCAGAGCAGAGCAGCAGCTCCTCAGGGCACCCAGGGAACTTCTGCTCCTGTCTGAGCAGCTGGCTGAGGGAGCTGGAAAGGAGAACAGTCCCAGGGGAAGGAGAACAGTCCCGAGCTGCTCAGGCTGTTCCTGGCTCAAACACTGCCCAATTCACTGCATCAGATGGTTTAATCCAGGCAGGGACTGCATCCTTCCCAGCCCTGAGGCCTTCAGAGCCTCTCAGGGCATGTGCACACACAGCATGCACACAGGATACACCAGGGAGTAGGGCTGGGATGAGTCTGACCTGAATGTCACACATCAAACCCGTGTTTGCCACCCCCAATCATGACCAGCCAGACCGTGGCACCAGGCTGTCCATGTGAGAACCTCCCCACACCATTATTTTTTAACTTCTTCCCCCCATTCTCACGTTCCTGTGCTGCTGTTGTGTTTCCAGCATCACCCAACTCCTCCAACCCTGCAGGAGCCCTCCAAGGGGTTCCAAAAGCTCCTGCCAAGGTTTCGCTCTGTTGGTGCAGAAACACCAGGGGTGAGTGAACCTCTCCTGCCAGGAGTGATTTAGTTTCTCCTACAGCTCCAGTGACAGCCCCAGGATGATGCTGGAAAATTCCCCGGCAGGAATTCCCTCCCAGCTCTGGGTAGAACCCTCCATCATTCCTGAGGAATTCCTAACGAGCAGATCCAGCTCGTTCAGGGGTGACCACAGCCCAGGGGTGACCATGGCCCAGGGGTGACCACAGCCCAGGGGTGACCATGGTTACACTGACCACAGCCCAGGGGTGACCATGGTTATACTGACCATGGCCCAGGGGTGACCATGGCCCAGGGGTGACCAGGACACCGGCCCAGGGGTGACCATGGTATACTGACCATGCAGGGTGACCATGGCCGGGAGACGGCTGGACTGACCATGGCCCAGGGGTGACCATGGTTATACTGACCATGGCCCAGGGGTGACCATGGACCAGGGATGACCATGGCTGCACTGACCATAGCCCAGGGGTGACCATGGTTATACTGACCATGGCCCAGGGGTGACCACAGCTACAGTGACCACAGCCCAGGGGTTGCTGATCTGGTGCTCACACTTGATCTCACAGAGCTTTTCCAACCTTGATGCTTCCCTCATCCTGTGATTCTCACTCACTCCTATTAATATTAGCAAACTGCTCCAATTAACTTTTTCATATTTCAAAAATCAAATCAGGCTGGGCTTTGATGAGGTTTAGCCACTAATTTATTTTCAAAGGAATGCAAGAAAGGGGTTTCTTTAGCACCAGCCCTGCCATAAGTTCCCACCCAATGCTTCTATTCCCATTACCAGTGGCTGCTCTCCGTGGAGCTGCTCTGCACCGGCTGCAGCTCTGCCTGCACTCTCTATTTTCATCTCTTTAGCCTTTTGCCATCTCTTATTGACAGAAGAGCACACAGATTTTTTAAATGTCTCCATTCATATTGACTAAAACCTCAAGCTGAGCTGTTTCAAAGGCTGGAGCAATTCAGGGAACATACAAAATTCATTCACATGTCTCATTTTTCTATTAAAGACGTGCTGCAAAAGGGGGAAAAATGACTTTATATGAATTTTTTCCCCCAGTATCATTGTTGGTTATGGGCATTCAAGACACAGCTCAGGTTTTGTTGTTTGGGTTTCATGGGAGAGCACCCAAACAAAGCACAGGAAAATTCCCCTGCTCCCAGCAGCCTTTGACTGAGAGCTTAGAAAGCTCTGGGAGGAGCTGCTCCAAATAAATACAGCAGCACAAAAGGTTGGCCGGGCTCTGGTGCCACAAAGCCTTTGCAGGAAAGGATGTTTGGAATCCCATAAACCTGAACAGACCCAAGCTGGGATGTTCCCATTAACCAAAGCCACTCTTCCCCAAACTGACTGGATGAACTGCAAATGTAAAATTTGAACTGAACACATTTGCAGCATGCTGTTGTTCATCTGGAATGATTTCCTTCAGCTGTGCCATGAGCAGGGGAGCACCTTCAGTGGCACAGGATGTGCACACACAGGCACCAGCAGGTGCAGGGATTACCTACAGCTCTGCAAATATTTGGAGGCTGAGATCAGAAGAAAATCCTGCAATTTGTGGGATTTCAGCTTTGTCTCTGGGTCCTGGATGAGCTGTAGATTCTCCATCTGCAGAAATATTCACTGTGCACATCCAGGAACCCCAGACTGGGCTGGGCTGGTTTTAAACTGAAATGGGGTTGGTTTAAATTAGACTTTGGGGAGAAATCCTTCCCTGGGAGGGAGGGGATGGGCTGAGATTCCCAGAGCAGCTGTGGCTGCCCCTGGATCCCTGGGCCAGGCTGGACATTGGGGCTAGGACACCCTGGGACAGTGGGAGGTGTCCCTGGATGGGACCTCTCCTCTCTCTTCAGCTTTGCTGCTTTATCTGAAACCTCTCTGTGCCTCCCCTGCTGGCTGGTGCCACTTGGGGCATTCCCTAACAGTGAAAACACAGGGAGCAAAGCACTGCTGAGAGTGGCACAGAGCCCTGAGGGGGTCTGAACGGTGACTGTCACCTCAGGTTCACCCGGAGTGCCCCAGTCCCCTGCTCACCTCCCAGCCCCTTCCCTGTCAGAGCACATCATTGCCTTGGTGGGATTTGTCCCTGGAAAATCCCCCTGGGCCCTTTCTGTCACCTCCATCCCCCCTCCCTGCCCACAAACCCATCTTTCCATCGTGTTCCTGGTGCCTGCTCGGCTCCTTCCCTCTGCCCTCAGCTCTGGAGCTTTCCCTGTGAGCCGTGCACCCTCCTGCACTCCCCACATCCCTGACACTCCCTCCCTGATTGCCAGGGCTGATTTGGGGTTCTCTCACAATTCAGAGCCTGCCCTGGGTGCGGTTTAGGATCTAATTTACCTGAGCACACCTGGGTGGGGTTAGGAGGGATCTGATTTACCTGAGCACACCCTGGGTGGGGTTTAGGATCTGATTTACCTGAGCACACCTGGGTGGGGTTAGGAGGGATCTGATTTACCTGAGCACACCTGGGTGCGATTTAGGATCTCATTTACCTGAGCACACCTGGGTGGGGTTAGGAGGGATCTGATTTACCTGAGCACACCCTGGGTGGGGTTTAGGATCTGATTTACCTGAGCACACCTGGGTGGGGTTTAGGATCTGATTTACCTGAGCACACCTGGGTGGGGTTAGGAGGGATCTGATTTACCTGAGCACGCTGTAATCTCTTTTCTCCCATGTTGAGATAATTGCAGCAGTGTGTGCTCACAATTAACCTTCTCCTAAAGGATGAAACAATGAGGCCTCAGCCTCCATTTGCTTCCCTGCCCTGCCTTTGTCCTCCTCTCATTTCAGATGCATTTATGCCTCCCTGTCTTTTCTGTTCTTTGCCCATTTTGAGCCCTCTGTTGTCTGACTTCATTTCTACAGGCAGGAGTCTCTCCCTTCATGCTCCTGCTCAGTAATCTGTGCGTGTTTCTGGGTGTCTGGAGGATTCTGTCCATCCCTCCCTGCCCTCAGCAGTGCCTCCTTTCTCTCTGCAGCCTCCTCCAGGACAGGCAGTGCAGCTGCAGCTCCTCTGCCTCTCTCCCAGAGGGTCCTGCTGCTGCTGCTGCCCTGGCTGAGCTGGAGTTGGTGTTTCTGACCTCTGCCATTGCCAGCCCATCACCCTGCTTCCTTTCTCCTCCCGGAATAACAAATTGCAGCCCTTAGTGCTGTTTCCTGGCCATCATCACCCAAATCCCTCTCTGCCTCCTGCTTCCCTGGGTAGACACCAGCTGAAGGAGCTGCTGTTGCCATTTCCCAGCAGATTTCCAGCCAGTTTCCTGATCAGAGATCGCCTGACAGAGCTGGGCATGACCCCAGGGAACTCTGGGCCGATGGGGACAGAGCTGCAGGTGACACTGGCCCAGCAAAGCCCCAGAGGTCAGCGCTGACAGAGCTGGGAGCCCTTGTGGGGGGAATGGAGTGAACCCCCCTTCCTCAAGCCATCCAGTGCCAGAGAGACAGAATCAGACACTCCTGGAGTGGTTTGGGTGGTAAGAGACCTCAAATCCCTCCCAGTGCCATCCCTGCCATGGCAGGGACACCTCCCACTGTCCCAGGGTGCCCCAGTGTCCAGCCTGGCCTTGGGCACTGCCAGGGATCCAGGGGCAGCCACAGCTGCTGGCCAGGTTGGACATTGGGACACCCTGGGACAGTGGGAGGTGTCCCTGCCATGGCAGGGATGGCACTGGATGGGATTTGAGGTCTCTTACCCCCCAAACCAGTCTGGGCTCTCTGGTTTTGGGATCCTGGGGCCTGACCCCACAACACTTCCACGTGCCAGGGTGGGAGGTGCACGTTCCTTTGGAGGGATCAGCTCCTGGGGATGGTTTGGAAAGAATCGCCCCAGCACGTCCATGATCCCTTTGGAACCTTCCTCCACGAGAAACAGCCCCAAAATGCCCATGACCTGATTTTCACTGAATTTCACCTGATCACCGGATTTTTCCTCGAACTGGGAGCCATTAGACCGAGCTGGACCTCCCACCCCAGAGGTGACACAAACAGGAAGAAGCTGCAGAATGTTCTAGACCCAGTCAGTCGTGTGCCCTAGTCCCTGGGGCTTTGCACAATGCCCAGGAGCAGCTGCTGCATGCCCAGAGTGCAGAGGGACTCTTTTTCACAATCCTGTGGAAAAGCCGGCTGACATCTCACAGTTGGCTGCTAGAAATTAAAAATCACCACAACATTCATTAGACTTTTCAGTTGTATTTGTAATAATGGGCCTTGGTAATTAATTACCCTGTGATCTATTCCAGCTGAATCCACCTCTGGAATGAAAATAGGCTCTGTTCTGGGTTTTATTACTTTATGTGGCTGTTATTTAAAAATCTATTTTTATTCACCAGTGAAACCAAAACATGTTGATAGAATGAGGCAAACCCCTTAATTTTTCACAGAGCAATTGCCCAGCCAGAGCACTTCCCTGATAAATCCTGACAGCAGAGGATGTATTACACCCTGCACAGTTACTATTTATATAAAAAAGAACTAATGAGAACAAAATAGGAATATAACACTATATTTCTTCTGCTACCCAAAACGCTTCATTTGTATCCCACTATCGAGTCTGAAAACCTGGCTGGGTGCTGGCACCATCCATTACCTCGAGGTAATGCACAACCCAGTGGAACCTGGGGGGTCAGGAACCTGGGAATTCACCCAGCAGCTTTTCCCTGCCTCGGCAGCAGGGCCAGGAGGGACCCCCAGCCCCTCCTGCTGAATTTCCTGCTCTGAGGGAGCCTCTTCCCAGTCAAACCTCTCACTAACAGCTTCCCCAGCCTCCAGAAAACTCAGACTTTACCTCCTTTTTTTATTTTTTTGCCTCACTAAAGAATAGCCACGGAGGTCTAAAAAATAATTTCTACTTTCAATATTAATGAGAAATTGAGCATGGTTGTACAGCAAGTTGTGTCTGATCACAAAGCACCAAACCACAGGCTCCTGGAGAGACAACTCTGAGAGGGAAAACCTGAAATGCTGCTGGGAAGTCACCTTGCTTTGATAATAATTCATTTTCTTTTTTAGGCCAGGGAAGGCAAGTGAGACTGCAGCAGGCTCTTGGGGCTGGTAACGTATTTTCCACAGAATCCCAGACTGGTTTGGGTTGGAGGAACCTCAAATGCCACCCATTCCCACCCCTGCCATGGCAGGGACACCTCCCACTGTCCCAGGCTGCTCCCAGCCCCAGTGTCCGACCTGCAAACTGAAGGAAAAGCTGGGCATGGGCAAAAACAAGACACAGATTGAATTATCTGAGCTGCACAACAAGCCCTTGGTAGAGATGGGAACTTTACCTAAACTCATCAGTCATGGTTCAGCTCCTCGATTTCCAAAATCCTCCTCTTTTATAATGAAAAATGGGCCTTGCTTCCCCCCACTTAGGTGCCATCTAATTTCTTCCCGCTTAAAAAATGCCACCCTTGTCTGCAGTTTTGTTAATAAAGAAAATAAACATTTCAGCACTTTCCAAATGTAATGTCAGATGATGTCTCGCAGTTGGAAAACAAACCTATTTCCTGTAGTAATTTTATTTGTCTTTTGGTGAAGGGAATCGTGGATCATTATCACCTGGAACCGAGGAGGGAAGGAGGAACACCCAAGGTGGCCTTTGGAAGGGAGATGTGTCTCAGGTTGGAAATGGGGGTGGGAATTCTATTCCCATCTGTCAGAGGTGGGGCAGCTCTCTGCTGTCCATGGGGCAGTTTTCTCTTTATCTCCCCCACAGCCAATCCTCCCTCCAGGAGATCTCTGCTGTCCATGGCCACTGAGTGTCCCTGCAGGGCTGATCCAATTCCAGCATCCCATGGGGAGATGCTGCGCCCAGGGGAGGAGCCAAGCATTCCTACCTGGATCCAATCTGAGCCTGGAGCAGCACAGCAGCCTTTGCCCCCTGCATTGCCAGAGGAGCAGCTTTCTGCTGCCCTGCATTGCCAGAGGGAGCCCAGGCCCATCTGCAGCAGCCCTGGAGCTGCAGAGGAAAACTCCCCCCTTGTGCAGGATCCCTGCTCCAGCAGCAGCACAGCTGGCACTGCAGGAGGGCTGAGCCCCCATGGGATGGGGCTGTGCCACCCCCTGACACACAGGGGGACAGGGACTGCTCTCACTCTGGCAGGGGTTTGTTTTTTGTTTGTACTATTGCATTTGTTTTATTAATTTTCCTAATAAAGATCTGTTATTCCTGCTCCCATATCTTTGCCTGAGAGCCCCTTAAATTCAGAATTACAATAATTCAGAGGGAGGGGGTTTGCATTTTCCATTTCAGGGGAGGCTCCTGCCTTCCTTAGCAGACACCTGGCTTTTCAAACCAAGACAATATGCCACAATGCCAGTGTCACCTGGACCCTGCAGTGAACCTCCCTGTCCCCTGAGCTCTGCTGTGCAGGGTGTGATCCTGTGGCAGAAGGAAAGCAGGGCTGAGTGAGGTGGGTGTGGGTCCCCGTGCTGGAAGGGGTGCCCAGAGGAGAGAACCCCCGTGGTGCAGAACAGAACAGAACACAATCCTTAACAAACAATCATGCCCCAGTACCAGGGCAGGGCTCGGGCTGTGCACATTAATGTCCCATTAACACTGCTCCTGATGCCTAGAGCAGAGGCTGGATGGAGTTCCAGAATAAAGCAGGGATTGATTCAAAGCATCTCCTCCATGGATCCACCTTGGGCAGCACCAGAGCCCAGCCAGGGCTGCACCCAAGATGAACCAAAATGGCCCCAAAATGCACGGCCGGGCACGGGGTCTGTCCCTGGGATCAGTTCTGCTCCATTTGCATCTTGCAGTTCATTGTCCCATTCCAGCTTTAGCCCCTGCAGTCCCACCCTGCTTGTTTTTCTCTCTCCAGCCCACGGGGTTTGTGCTCTTGGGCTGAGATTTGGGTCATTTGTCCTTGGTGCCCAGCTGGAGCAGGAATTGTTTTGTCTCCCTGCTCTCTGCACAGAGCTCACCATCCCATAATATGAAGCCTGGACCCACACACTAAAGCAGCACAGAATGTGAAAAATAGAAAAGCTAATATCTGAGGTATCAGTGGCCCCCTGAGGCATCACCACCCTGGCTCCTGTGCCACCCCACAGGACTGAGACCAAGGGGAGCCTCTTCCATCCTGGGGGGAGCCTGCTCCATCCTGGGGGGGCCCTTCCCGACCACCCAGGCACAAGGAAGAGGCAGATGAAAAGATGAAATATTCCACCAGCAGCTGGGAGAAGTCTCACAATCCCCAGCCCTTTTCCCCACTTCACCTCGCCAGATGTCTGCTGGAAATACGACACAGCTGAGAAGGAAAAGTTTTAAAAAGCCTCCAGCAAATTAGAGAGAGGGCAGAAAAGAGCTGCAGAAATAATTTGGCTATTAGAAAAAAGTTCTTTACCCGGGGAGGTTTAAAGAGTTTAATCTGTTTAGTTCATCAGAAAGACGATTAGGAGAAGCCTTGATTACAGTGAAGTGCCTTCCCAGGGAGGAAACAACAGGTACCAGAGGGCTCTAATCTGGGCCAGACAGGCAGGAGGAGCAGCTGGGGGCAGAGCTGGAGCCAGGCAAACTCCAGGAGAGCCGGGGTGCCTTAACCCCTGCAAAGCCAGCGCAGAGGAAAAAGCAAATTCACCTCTCTGCTTGGGCAGAACCCCCAGGTGAGCACTCAGAACTCCAGCACCCACCTCCTGAAGGGAGAAGTTCCAGCTGCAGAGCTCCAGAGTCCAGCATCCACTTGCTGCAGGCAGCAAATTCTACCTTGTGAAAAATGTGTATTTTATGATTGGCTTTTGGCAAATATTCAACTGAATATTATGTTTGTTATGGTAGAAAGTTATGCTGGGTTAATTTTCTTAGGTAGTGTATTAAATATAGTTTTAGGTTATGAGATAATGTTAAAAACTATGAAAAACTATAGAAAACAATAAAATGTATAGAAACTATACTATGTAAGATACTTTTTTTAAAGAAAGGACTCACACCAGATAGCAGCCCCAGGACACCTGGATCTTTCAGAGAAAGAGAATTTATTGCTCCATGATCAGAACAAACGAACTTCTTCCTGCCTGCTCAGCCCTGGAGACGCCGTCAGGATGCAGAGGAAGAAGCTGACACTGCCCAGACAGAATCCTGTGTTTGAATGGAATTTATGCATCATGGATGAGGTGTATGAATGTGCAACAGCCTGTTGCTTTTAAGGGTTAATCCTCTGTTAACGTGGGGCCTTTTTCGGGCTTGTGCTGCCCAGAAAGAGGTACCTGGACTGTCCATAACTCTTTGTTTTTATTGTCTCGTATTGTCCTAATCCTAATTGTCCAAATTTTTATTACTGTGATTATATTGCTATTTTTATAACAATTTTATTACTATTAAACTTTTTAAAATTTTAAATCAAGTGATTGGCGTATTTCACACACCTGCAGAGCTCCAGAGCTCTGCCTCTGCTCAGCTGGAGCTTCCCAGGACCACGGAGCCCAACCTGGCAGCAGGCACACCTTGCCAGGGCCAGGGCTGCCTCCCTGCCCCCAACAGCAAGGCACGAGGAAATTATCCTGTATTATTTTTAATAATAGTTAACATTATCCTGTATTATTTTTAGTAATAATTAAAATGATCCTCTATTGTTTTAACAATAATTAACATTATCCTGTATTGCTTTCAGTAATAATTAACATTATCCTCTGTTATTTTAACAATAATCAACATTATCCTCTATTGCTTTTAGTAATAATTAACATTATCCTGTATTGGTTTTAGTAATAATTAACATTATCCTGTATTGGTTTTAATAATAATAATTAACATGATTCTGTATTGTTTTTAATAATAATTAGCATTATCCTGCATTATTTTTAGCAATAATTAACATGGTCCTGTATTGTATTTCAGCCATGGGTGGGGGATGACTCTGGGCAGGAGCTCCCACCAGGATCTGCTGAAATTCTAGGAACATTCCTCACTACAAAGCACCCGTGCTGGGTCTCTCTGTTATGAGTGTTCAGTAACTGTGTGTGCAGCTTGTTTGCTTCCATCCGGAATATTCTTTGTGAGAGGCAGGAACTGGAAGGATCAGTACAAGGTGGAAACATCAACAGCACAAGGCCATTGCAGTCAAACCTGCACATTTTTTTCCACTTCTGTTAAAAAAAGCCCCAACAACAAAATGCAATTAACTGTGGGTGGGAAAACACTGTTGTTTTCACCCAGAAATTACATTATATTCCAATTTTCTGCTATCAATGTTTAGCAAAATTAAGTTCTGAGGTATAAAACTCCATAAAGCTTAATCGGTGTTTTGGATGCTAAGACAAATGTGTAAAGGTATTTATCAATGAAAATGCACTATCAATTTGTTTGGGGTTTTAATGATCCCAGCTAATAAAGGGAAAATGACAGAAGAGGGATGCTGCAGTTGGAGCTGGGTTTGATGGAGCAGCTCACCAGGAGAGGCTGGGGGAGGCTGGCAGAAATGTCAGGGGCAGGAGCAGATGGAAAACTGGGGTCACGTGTGGGGTATGGAACTGGGATCCTGTGTGGGGTATGGAAAACTGGGATCGTGTGTGGGGTATGGAACTGGGATCATGTGTGGGGTACGGAAAACTGGGATCGTGTGTGGGGTATGGAACTGGGATCATGTGTGGGGTATGGAACTGGGATCATGTGTGGGGTATGGAAAACTGGGGTCACATGTGGGGTATGGAACTGGGATCATGTGTGGGGTATGGAAAACTGGGGTCGTGTGTGGGGTATGGAACTGGGATGATGTGTGAGGTATGGGAAACTGGGATCATGTGTGGGGTATGGAACTGGGATCGTGTGTGGGATATGGAACTGGGATCGTGTATGGGGTATGGAACTGGGATCGTGTATGGGGTATGGAAAACTGGGATAATGTGTGGGGTATGGAACTGGGATTGTGTGTGAGGTATGGAACTGGGATCACATGTGGGGTATGGAACTGGGATTGTGTGTGAGGTATGGAACTGGGATCATGTGTGGGGTATGGAAAACTGGGATTGTGTGTGAGGTATGGAACTGGGATCACATGTGGGGTATGGAACTGGGATCGTGTATGGGGTATGGAACTGGGATCATGTGTGGGGTATGGGAAACTGGGATCATGTGTGAGGTATGGAACTGGGATCATGTGTGAGGTATGGGAAACTGGGATAATGTGTGAGGTATGGAAAACTGGGATAATGCGTGAGGTATGGAAAACTGGGATCATGTGTGGGGTATGGAAAACTGGGATTGTGTGTGGGGTATGGAACTGGGATCATGTGTGGGGTATGGAACTGGGATTGTGTGTGGGGTATGGAAAACTGGGATCAACCCAGAGGTGGGTGCAGAGCACGCACCCCATGTCCAGGCTAACTAACCACAGTGGGAGCCTTGGGAATGAGTGAGTGAGGTGAAAATTTGGAATGTCCTGAGCTGGAGGGACCCACAGGGATCATCCCAGACCCATCCCTGCCCAGACCCCCGACAATCCCACCCTGTCCATCCCTGGCAGTGCTGCCCAAACCCCCCTGGAGCTCTGGCAGCCTCGGGGCCGTGCCCATTCCCTGGGCAGCCTGGGCAGTGCCAGCACCCTCTGGGGAAGAACCTTTCCCTGAAATCCATCCCAAAGCTCCCCTGGCCCAGCCCCAGCATTCCCCCAGGTCACACTCCATGCCAGGTTCATTGGGAATGGTGGGGCTGCTGGAGGGTTGGAATGATGACCCCAGAGGGCTCCTCCAGCCCCAGCAGTGCTGGAACTCTCTGCCCTGCCCCACCACCCAAAGCCCAGAGGTGCTTCAGACCAGCTGGGATAGCTGAATTCTCCTCCTGTGACACCTGTGGCCTGTGACACCTGCAGGCTGTGACACCTTCCACCTCCTTCCATGTGCAGTGGAAGGAGGCTCCCTGCATGTGGAAAATGGATTTGTACAAAATTCTTAAAGTTTGACAGAAGTGTGCATCTGTATGTAAACTTTGAAATAAACATAGTATGCATCCGTATGTAAACTTTGAGATAAAAAATACTGATTTTAAGATACAATAAAATAAGAGAGATAGTAAGAGTGAAACAGAACTAGAAATAAGTTTTAAAAGGTAATTTTACAAATGAGACTAAATAGTTTGGAGAAATAAAGCTATGAAAAATGTGTTGTAGTAAGACTTATGAAGAGTAATTTTAGATGATTAAAGTATTTGCAACACAGTGTGACGTAAGTTGATAGGCCAAGAAATAGTATATTGTAATTAAGAGTTGGCTTCTGATGGTGATAGCATGAATTATAACATCTGTATTGTCTCATCCTTCTCATGAGACTGAAAGTGGAATAAAAGTTTTTAAAGCACGTCTCATTTCCCCCATCTCTGGGTCAGAAAAGAACTTAATCCAACACCTGCAGCCCGGGATGGATGTCCAGAGTGTTCCTGCTGAGCTGGGGGGCTCAGACACGGGCACTGCCCGTGAGCAGGGAGCTGGAATCTCTTCCATGGCAGCTCCAGAGAATTGATTAGCCCCTGGCTCATTAGCCCAATAGCAATCAATGGCTCTAATGACCTCCGCTGCCCTTCCTGCACAGCACAGAACAATCCAGGATGGATTTACTCAGTTCCCATCACAGCACAGCACAGGGCAATCCCGGGATGGATTTACTCAGTTCCCATCACAGCACAGCACAGAGCTATCCCGGGATGGATTTACTCAGCACAGCACAGAGCAATCCCGGGATGGATTCACTCAGCACAGCACAGGGCAATCCCGGGATGGATTCACTCAGCACAGAGCACAGAACAATCCCGGGATGGATTTACTCAGCACAGAGCTATCCCGGGATGGATTTACTCAGCACAGCACAGGGCAATCCCAGGATGGATTTACTCAGCACAGAGCAATCCCGGGATGGATTCACTCAGGAGAGAGCACAGAGCAATCCTGGGATGGATTCACTCAGCACAGAGCAATCCCGGGTTGGATTTACTCAGGAGAGAGCACAGAGCAATCCTGGGATGGATTCACTCAGGAGAGAGCACAGAGCAATCCTGGGATGGATTTACTCAGCACAGAGCAATCCCGGGATGGATTTATTCAGCACAGTACAGGGCAATCCCGGGATGGATTCACTCAGCAGAGAGCACAGAGCAATCCTGGGATGGATTTACTCAGCACAGAGCTATCCCGGGATGGATTCACTCAGCACAGAGCACAGAGCAATCCCGGGATGGATTTACTCAGCACAGAGCAATCCCGGCATGGATTTACTCAGTACAGAGCAATCCCGGGATGGATTTACTCAGCACAGAGCAATCCCGGGATGGATTCACTCAGCACAGGGCGCAGAACAATCCCGGGATGCATTTACTCAGCACAGAGCAATCCCGGCATGGATTTGCTCAGCACAGCATAGTGTCCCACAGGAGGGGAGGGGTAAGAATACATGGCTTTAGAGGCTGGAGGTGCTGGAGGGAGCAGGGCAGCTCATCACCTCCCTTTGCAAACCCCTGGCTGCTCCAGCCCTACAAGGCTCTGCCCATGGAGAGGCTCATTCTCTTGCCTCAGAGTGAACACCCCAAGTTTGTGCCTTTGGCTCCTCTTCCTCCTTGTGTGGGGCCAAGAAAGGGACCCACAGATTCAGACAAGTCCTTGCTAAAGAGGTTGATGGACTTAAAGTGCTTCAAAGCTTGAGTGTTTCATACAGCATCCCAGGATCCCTGGGGCTGGCACAGCCCTCCCAGCCCAGGGAGTTCAAGCTGTGCCCAATGCCCACCTTGTCCCCAGCCCAGAGCTCTGAGTGCCACCTCCAGGGGACACCTGCAGGGATGGGCACTGCAACCCTCCCTGGGCAGTGCCAAGGCCTGAGCCCCCTTTCCATGGGGAAATTCCCCCTGATATCCAGATTACACACCACAGTTCTGTTACACACCAGCGCCGTGCACAGAAAATAAAACACTTTGCAAGTATTTCTGAGAACCTTAAATCAAGCCATAGCCATTTTCAACAACTCTGCATTTTCACCTCCCCCATGGGAAATTTTCTCCAATAAAGAAACCAGGAGAGTGACAATTCAGAGCTCTCCAACCTCAGAGCTTATTCCCATGGAGAGGAGGATTGAGTGTCTCACAACAAGGTCCAGCAGGGAAGGAATGAGTATTTTGGAAAAAAGGCTCCGAGGTAGAAATGCATCCATTCCTAACCCATGGAAGTGGTGGGGCACAGCTCCTGTGGCACAGCCAGCAGATGAGCACTGTGGGACCCTTCCAAGTTCACTTTTTCTGTTCTACCCTGCTGCATTTTGGAGTTGGGCCACCTTCCCAGCAGGTCCAGGGTCTGTCCAGGAGGGCTCAGTGGGAAGGGGGTGATGGGGCAGCACCTCCTGAGCCCAGGGCAGAAATGCTTCCTGAGCAGCAGAGTGAAACAGAGTAAAAATTTTCTAGAGTAAAAATCCATTTTAATTTAGGTGAAATGTACATCTTTCAGTTAAGTCTGTAGCTTGCAGTTTAGTCTGACTGCCTGTTCTCACAAAAACCTATACTCAAAAAACCTGCTTCAGCAAAGAACAAGAAATAAAGGGGGGAAAAAAACCCAAACATAACAAAGTAACCTAACCAAAGAATTCTTTCTAATAAAGAAAAATTAGCAACAAAGGTCACGCAAAATCAATACAATAAATATGTATAAACCTATTATAAAATTGCATACATATATATGTAAAAAAGAGATGAAAAAATCTGAAGTTCCCAAAGATACACATATCGTGTTAAAGAAACAATTCCCACAAGCACCCTGTGCTGTAATAAACACACCAGCTTTACAACTTGCACAAAAAGTGGAGAGTTTGTTTGCTTCCACAATTCAAGAGGAGCCTGTGAAAACCACGTTCAGTGTCCTGTGGAAATGTAAAAAGTTCCACCAAGGAGCCAAGGAGCCCAGAGCAAAGGTTCTCAGGGCCGGGTGCCCCTTGGCCCTCAGCAAGAGCACCCTGCTCTCCTCGGGGATGCCCCTTCAATCCCTTGGAATCCCATCAGCCTGCTGCACATTCCCAGCCCCTCCTGCACAGGAACCTTTTCCCCAGAGCCGTTCCCAGGCTCCCAGAGCTGCTCAGCCTGGCTCCTCCTCGGGGCCACCTTTCCAGAGCCTGCCCATCCCTGGGCTGTGCTTCCAGCCCATCCTCATCCCCTGCAGCTCTGGGCCCTGGCCCACGCTGCTCTGGGCCCTGAGTGCTGCTGCTGCTGGGCACATCTGTCCAGCTGTGCTCATCCTGTGTGCAGGGGCTGCTATCCCAGCCCAGCAGGATATTTAACACCAGCACACCGTGTTGTGCTTGTGTTAAAGCGTTTTAACACAATTTTAACACAAGCACTCTGCTGGCAGCTATTGCACTGAGCTTCATGGGCAGCAGGAATAACAACTGGATCTTTAGAGCAAAGTGACTGCAACAGCACACAGAGAGAATCCATTGGAATCTTTCAATAATTATTAGAGAACCCACTGGAATATCTGTGAAATCCAATATTATAATGTGTGTCTATAGCAGGGACAAAGGGGGGCACCAGGAGAGGAGGAAAAGCACCGAGGCCAGCCCAGGTCCTGCTGGGGAGGGGTGCCCACTGCAGGGCAGGGTCCCCGCGCTGGGGACAGGTGGGGACAGGTGAGAACAGAGCAGGGCTGCGGCACAGCCCTGAGTTTAATGGGATTTGTTCTGCAGGGCCGGGTGGGGCTGTAGCTTTGTGCTGAAGCTTAATGGGAACAAGGCGAGGGCTGGCACCGATGAGCAGGAAAGCAGGCTGCTAATGAAGCCGGGGGCTGGAAGTGCTAATTGGGTGGGGATGCAGCGGGAGGAGGTGTGGGAGCAGTTCGATAGCAAACACGGCATCAAAGCAGCCGGGAAAGCTCCTCCAGCAGAGCCCCAGCCCTGGGTTAACGCTTCAATAAACGGCACCTCCCGCGGGCTCGGAAATCCCGACCTTTCCTCAGCCCTGCTCTATTAAACCTTTAATTACCCACGGAGCCAGCGCAGGGACAGGGACCTTAGCGGAGGAGAGACAAGCACCGGCACATCCTTCATCCCATTTACATGAAAATGGGGAATCCACAGGAACAGGGCAGGGCTGTGTGCTGGAGCTGGATGAATCCCGCTGGCCCCGAGAAATCCCGGCCCCTGGTGAACCCGGGATGAAGCTCCTGATCAGGGGAGATGCGGCTGGGGCTGCCTGATTAACGCGGAGAGATAACGAGCGGCAGAGCCACGGGGAAAGAGGGACAGGCACCTTTTCCTTCCCAAAATCCACCACAGAGTCAGGATGTCCTAAGGCTTCTTGCTACAGTCATGACCATTAAAACACCGCCTTTAAAATATAGACTGAAACTCTGTCTTGGTTTGGAAAGACAGGTGCCTGCTAAGGAAGGCAGGAGCCTCCCCTGAAATGGAGAATGTGAACCCTCCCCACCCCTCCCAATTGCTATAAATTTTAAATTAAGGGGCTCTCAGGCAACAAAAATTATGGGAGCAGGAAATAACAGTTCTTTAATAGGGAAAAAAAAAAAAAAGATAAAATAAACAATGCAGTAAACCAAACCAACACTGGCAGAGTCAGAACCCAAGCTGACACCCTGTGGGTCAGGGTGCTGGCAGCAGTGCCATTGGAATTGTGGCTCAGCCCTCCTGCAGTGTCAGGGGTGGTTCTGCTGGAGCAGGGATCCTGGAGAAGGGTGCAGTCTCTGCCTCTGAAGATCCAGGGGAAGGAGAGGCAGCTGCTGCTCCTCTGGGGAATCCAGTGGAGAAGCCGTGCTGGTGTTCCAGAATCTCCAGATTATATCCAGGCAGGAATGCTTGGCTCCTCCCTCTGGGCTCACATCTCCCAGTGGGATGCTGTAGCTCTTATCAGCCATGCAGGGACACTCAATGGCTGTTATCAGCAGGTGTCCCCTCCGCGAGGGAGGAGTGGGTGTGGAAGAGATAAGGAAAACTGCCCACTGGACAGAAGACAACTGCCATACAGATGGTGATAGAACACATCTTGCCTGGCACTCTGGGACAAACTCACATACGGTTTAATTCCATTGTTCTCACTCCCCTCTAAGAATCAGGCTTTATCTATTAGGAAAGTGAGCCCTTTGCACATCAGCCTTATTTATTTTGAAGAATATGCCTGATTCCTTGGCAAATGTGTTTATTGAGAAATATCCCTGGCTCCTTGGCAAATGTGTTTAATATTGAAAATTCATTTTCAGTTATTAAATCAGGACACTGTTAAAATATCAGTGGAATTCCAAGACAGATGGTATCAAGGAAAAATTAGGTTCCCTTAATTGTTAATATCCTTAGATGTAAATAACATTTCATTTTGAAGCAATTGCTTTATGAGTCGCTAAATCTTATTTAATTAATGAGAACACTTTGCATCAGTGACAAACTACACATTCAGCAGAATTAAAGATGCACATTCTATTAGGGGAGCATTAAGTGCAGCTTTATCAGGGATTTCATAAATAACAGCAATATTCTAATATGAAAAACTCCCAAGGGGGCATCAGCTGTGACACGAGGGCATTTTTAAATCAGGGCATGCAGCTTTCTTAGGGTCTTACAAGACAAGTAGAGCCTACTTTTGCTTTTTAAAGCCAAAAAATGCTTTGTTTTCCTAAGCCAAGGTGGAACAGGATGAGCCCCAGGAGGCCTCTCCCGAGGAGGGAACAAGAAGTGGAACTGGTGTCGTGTTCTGGCCCTGCTCGTGTCCCTCCACTCCACCTGTGTCCCCAAGGCAGGGAAACAGCAGAAAGGGCTAAAACATGCAAACTGGGAGGGCTGGGAGCAGCAAGGAGGAGCCCTTGTGCGAATGAG
Organism: Camarhynchus parvulus; assembly: GCF_901933205.1. Classification (NCBI taxonomy): domain Eukaryota; kingdom Metazoa; phylum Chordata; class Aves; order Passeriformes; family Thraupidae; genus Camarhynchus; species Camarhynchus parvulus. The sequence goes on along the minus strand of NC_044575.1, from coordinate 61,364,890 downwards.
AGAAGATGTGAAGGAGGCTGAGGGATTTGCACAAGTCAAAGCAGGTCCCCAGGCAGGAGGGGCATCCCTGCAGGAGCTCAGGATCCTGATCAGCTTTAATGAAGGTGCTTTGGACAGCTCGGGGTCCCAGCATGGGGCAGCCCCAGAGACACGGAGGTGTGTCCCTGTCCCTCCAGGAATGTGTGTCCTTGTCCCTCCAGGAATGTGTGTCCATCATTTCCCTCCAGGAATGGGTGTCCCTGTCCCTCCAGGAATGTGTGTCCATAATTTCCCTGCAGGAATGTGTGTCCATCATGTCCCTCAAGGAATGTGTGTCCATCTCCCTAAATGTTGCTGCCCACCTCAGAACCAGGGATGGAGTCACTTGGCTGAGCAGGGAAAGGAATCAGAGAGTTCCAGACTGGTTTGGGTTGGAAGGGACCTCAAATCCCCCCAGTGCCACCCCTGCCATGGCAGGGACACCTCCCACTGTCCCAGGGTGTCCCAATGTCCAGCCTGGCCTTGGGCACTGCCAGGGATGCAGGGGCAGCCACAGCTGCTCTGGGCACCTGTGCCAGGTGGGTGCTCTGCAGTGGGGTCAGTGCCCCTGGTTGGTGGACTGCAGGAAACCTCATGCCCCCCTCACGCTGCTGATCTCAGGCTGTGGCTGCCAGCACAGCACATGGGGTGTCCCCAGGACACCAAACCCCACAGCCAAGCAGGATTTTAGGATCTCCCTTCCCTGAGCACCTCAGGGTTACAAACCAGCCTTGGCAAAACCAGGCAGGGTGGTTTCACAGGGGGGGATTGAGCTCCCCTGGGATTTTCTGGCCACTGGAGCTGGCTGTGGCCACCAGCAGTCACCACAAATGATGGACACATCTGAGACAGGCACTGCATTTAATTCTGGGTGATGGCCCAGGGTGTAAGACCCTAAATGAGGGATGTGGGACTCCAGGGGCTCTCCCAAATGCAGGTTATTGTACCCAAGGTGTCCCAGCAGCCCAGGGCCGTGGGTGACAGAGCTGTGACCACAGCTGCCAGCTCCAGCTGCAGGCAGGCCTGCACACCCTTAGTTTAGGTCACAATGCATTATAGACTTTTCTGTGCTGAGCATCTTCATACAGCAGAACCAATCTGTACCTTAACTTTTACCTACAGCCCATCATAGCTGCTGTAATTACCACATTCATGTTACTGTTCTCCAGTCACTAAAAGTCAGTACATCACAGTTTAAGCTAGAAGTTGTTTTTCAGTTTTCCTGCAGTGGAAAATTCTGAGACCTTTTTTCTACTTGCCACATTTGCTGACTTGTTTGCCTGTGCTCTCTTTCTGCTTGGTACAAACATCTTCTTGTTTGGGGTGGGTTTATCCTTTGCTCTGAGCCATAAAAACCCCTTCTAACTAACACACCCTTTGCCTCCTTGGCTATCCAGTAAGGCTGGCTCAGCAATTCTTTTCTTCTAGATCAAAACTTGCTTCCATCTCTATTCCTTCTTCAGATTCTACATTCAAAAATCTTTCTGCCAAGCACACAAATATCTGTGAGGCTTTCTTGTCAAACTTTCATCCTTCCCAACACCAGGGCACACAGTGGAATGTGCACAGGATTTACTCCAGCTGCTCCTGCCTGCCTGTGCCTTCCTCAGTCTGGCCACTGCACAGGGAACCCTGAACAACCAAAGCATCCCATCCCTTCCATCCCTGCTCCATAAGGCAGAGACAGCTGGATCCAGAAAAGCAGATTATGTATTTTAATCAGTGCTGATCTGTCATAGCTGCTGATTTTTATAAATGACATTAAAATAAGAGAATGTTTCAGCAATAATGTCATATTATGACAAGCCATTGGTTTGACTGCTGCCTCGTAAAATAATGCATGAATAACAAAAAGCATATGAAATGAAACCTTGAAATGATGGGAAATAATGTTTCAAGTTCTCAAAATGTTTAGAGGAGAATTTCAGAACTTAGAAATGCCTCACCTGGTTTTGGCTTAGTTGGACAAGGCTTTCAGGCACAGGGTGGGATCCTTGGGGCTGCCCTGTGCAGGGCCAGGAGCTGGACTCAGGATCACTCAGAATCCCAGGATATTCTGCCTTGGAAAGGACCTACAAGGAACATCCAGCCCAACCCTCAGTGCATGGCCCACACAGAGATCAAACCCAGCCTTGGGTCAGCAGCTGAGCTGATCCCATTCCATGGTCCCTGTGGGTCACCCCAGCTCAGGCTGTTCCATGATATTCAGGATATTCTGTGATATTCAGGATGTTCCGTGATATTCAGGATATTCAGGATAGTCTGTGATATTCAGGATATTCAGAATATTCCGTGATATTCAGGATATTCTGTGATATTCAGGGTTCAGTATAGTCTGTGATATTCAGGATATTCAGGATATTTGTGACTCCATGATCCCAGATCCTGGCACCCTTGGAGGTCTCCTGTGAAGGGCAAATAGAGATCTCCTCCAGTCCACCCCACAGGGGCACTGACCCCACTGCAGAGCAGAGCCTGGCAATGCCCCGCCAGCACCTGAGCTCACCTGGTGCAACAGGAGGGAGCAACAACCCAAAAGGAACCCCCAAAATCCCCTGGGGCATGGCTCAGGCAGTGCCCAGCGGCAGCAGTGCCGCCCTCCAGGCAGGGAGGGAGGAATCCAGGGGGTCACTGCACACCCCAGCGCTTGCAGGGTGTGCAGGACAGGTGTCTCCCTGTTCTTCTAAGTTCTTCTGAGCCTTCTGATGTTTACATTCTTGTAATGGGGTTTCTCAGGCACTTTTATGTAAATAACTCATTGTTTTTACATTCCTCTCTGGAAGAGGAGAAATCTGATGGCCTGTTGGTTTGTCCAGTGCCATTGGAGAGGTGGCACTGTCACCCTCCAATCCAGGATCACTTTTGGAAACCTATAAATGCTGGAGTCAGGAAATAAACCTCCCTTCTTTGTTACCTTGGAGGTTCCAAGTGTCATTTTATTTCGTGTCCTATTGGGACAGACATGCCCAGATCCAGATGTGCAGGCTGTGCACAGATCCAGATGTGCAGCCTGTGCCCGGAACCAGATGTGCAGGATGTGCCCGGAACCAGATGTGCAGGATGTGCACAGATCCAGATGTGCAGGCTGTGCCGGATCCAGATGTGCTCCCAGATAGTGCAGGATGATCACATGTGAGTGCCCAATGATGCAGGAGGCTGTGCACGAATCCAGAGGTGCAGGACTTGCCCAGATCCAGATGTGCAGGTCATGCCCAGATCCAGATGTGCAGGCTGTGCACAGATCCAGATGTGCAGGATGTGCCTGATCCAGATGTGCCAGCTGTGCCCAGATCCAGATTAGCAGGCTGTGCCCAGATCCAGATGTGCAGGCTGTGTGCAGATCCAGATGTGCAGGGCATGCCCAGATCCAGATGTGCAGGTCTATGCCCAGATCCAGATGTGCAGGATGTGCCTGGATCCAGATGTGCAAGCTGTGCCCAGATCCAGATTAGCAGGCCGTGCCCAGATCCAGATGTGCAGGCTGTGTGCAGATCCAGATGTGCAGGGCATGCCCAGATCCAGATGTGCAGGCCATGCCCAGATCCAGATGTGCAGGGCATGCCCATATCCAGATGTGCAGGTCATGCCCAGATCCAGACGTGCAGGGCATGCCCATATCCAGATGTGCAGGGCGTGCCCAGCCCTGCAGTTCCCTGGGACGCTGGGAATTGGGAATTCCTGGCGGGAGTTGCCAGAGCAGCTGTGGCTGCCCCGGGTCCCTGGCAGTGCCCCAGGCCAGGCTGGATCCCTGCAGGTGTAAGATCACCCCGGATGGAGCCAAAGGAGCAGAGGGGCACAGAGGGGCTCCTGTTGAATCTCCAGGATTATGAAAACAAGGAACAGAATGACAGCCACAGGCAGGAGGCTGATGAGACATGAGAGGAGAGGGTGAGGAGAGAAGCTGGGAAATGCCACGGGAGCAGCAGCCACACAAGGTGTGTCACGAATCCAGTTACAGCCACGACAGTGGGACAGGGAGAGGCATCTCTGCTGATCTGGGAGCTTCACTGGGAGAGAAAACCAAGCCCAGAGCCACAGGGCCAGGGAGGAGGCTCTGCCCAGAGCCCAGAGTGCCCCACCTGAGCCCAGCCCCAGGGGCTCCTGGAGGGGATGGATGGATCAGCCCAGAGCTCCAGGGGCACTGCAGAGGATGGATTGATCATCCCAGAGCCCCAGGGGCACTCCAGGGCATAGATGGCTGATCCCAGAGCTCCAGGGGCTCCTGGAGGGGATGGATGGATCAGCCCAGAGCTCCTGGGGCTCCTGATGAATCTGAGCATGTGACTGTGAACACAGATTTTAATTAGTGTTAATTGTTCCAGTGAGTGACTTGAGTGCCAAGATCCCCTCACCCGGCTGTGCCCTCCTGGCAGGAGCTGTGCAGAGCCACAAGGGCCCCTGAGCCTCCTTTGCTCCAGGCTGAGCCCCTTCCCAGCTCCTCAGGGATTCTCCAGCCCCTTCCCAGCTCCTCAGGGATTCTCCAGCCCCTTCCCAGCTCTGTTCCCTTCTAGAACTGAATTATTCCTCCCTGCCCTCCTGCCACGAGGGGCCAGCTGAGGTGGATTTTCCCCCACCTGGCAGATTCCTGCTCAGCATTAGCTCAGTGGGAGCTGCTCCACTGTTTTGGTGGATTTCCTTTACATTTTAATCAAGAGTAAAATCCTTCCAATGGATTGATTCCAGCACTGGAGAGGCCCTGCAGAGTCTCAGTGCAAACACTTCCACACAGCAGTGATTTCCAACAAGCAGCTATTCCTTTTCAGTGCTCTTAATCCATTTAACTTCTGCTTTCATAGTGTCTTACTCAATACACTGGAGGGTTTTATGTTGGAGTTAAAGCTTTTGAAAAGCCTCTGTGCGTTACACAGGTCACTGGTGTTCTTCAGTTTTACAAACTTCCATCATGTCTGCAGCTTTTATATTATTTCCTTGCAGAAGGAAAGGTTAAAAACTGTGTAAACACTTCAGGACCTGGAGCTGAGTCGAGTGCTGGTTTGCTTTACAGTTCCCCCACACGCAGGGTGGAGGACAGCAGCAATTTAGAATTCCAGAGTTTGTCATTCAGGAGTCATCATGACTTTATTTCCTCTCTGTTGCTGCTGTTGTTGTTTCTTTGGGCTCTGTCTGCCATTTCTCATCTCAGGCTGTTTTACAGAAATGGCCTCCTCAAAAGGCTTTGGGAATTCTGGAAAGGAGCCAGCAGAGGGGCTGGGAGGGCCCCAGGCCAGTGCCAAAGGTACAGAACCCTGCAGTCCTTGGGGTGCAAGAGACCCTAATGGCAACTCAAACCCCAATACCAACCCAGCCCTGCCAAGGCCACCCTTACCATGTCCCCGGGTGCCACATCCCCAGGGCTTTAACCCCCCCAGGGATGGGCACTCCAAACCTCCCTGGGCAGCCCTTCCAGGAGGGAATTGTTGGGGGAGATGAAACAGGAAAGCCTTATAAATATGATTGCCTGGCAAAAGATTTTGAGAATATGGAAACTATAAGTGAGATTGAAATGAAAGCAAGCTTTGAGATCCCTCAGTTACTGAACAACTGGAAAACAATGGTGTTTGGCCAGCTGAAGGCAATCCCCTTTTGATGGAACAGCACCCTCTGCTTGCAGACAGGTCCAAGGGTCAGAGCAGACCCTACAGCTTGGCAGAAGGGGCCCAAAGAGGAGTTTTTAGGGTTTAAAATGTAACACGGTGTGGTGATGTAATGATTCTTATAGGCTGTATGGAAATGCTATAGGATTTGTATCTTGTACTGGATTGGTTAGTGAGAATTAGAATATTCAACACAGAAGAAGATTTATTGCATTGTAACGGGAACTTCGCTCTCTTATCCTCTCTTTTCCTCTCTCACCCTCTCATCCTCTCTCCCCCTCTCTTCTCTCAGGCTGCTCCAGCTGTGGCTGGCAGCTCCCAGCAGGGCCCTGCACCCAGGCCCTTTGCAATAAACCCCAAGTTCCTGACCTGGCTGCAGAGATCTCTCATCTCCGTCTGTCCCGACCGTCCCACCCCGACGCTCCTACAGGAATTTCCCCAATATCCGACCTGAACTTCTCCTGGAACAGCACTGACCAAGGGATGGGGCGGCCCCAGCTGCTCTGGGCACCCTATGCCAGGGCCTACCCACCCTCCCAGCCAGGGATTCCTTCCCAAAATCCCAATTAAATGCACCCTCCTCCTGCTGAAAGCCATTCCCAGTCCTGTCTGAGGTGGCAGGGCTCGCCCAGCCCTGCCCTGAGCAGGCAGATGGGGGAACAGCTTGGGCTTTGCTCCATCCAAGGGAGCAGGGGGGTCCCAGCTGGCATCTGCAGGAAGCAGTAGGCAAATGATTCCAGGCAGAGCAGTGATTTTGGAGTCAATGAGCCATTTAATCTGCAAAGCCCTCTGCTGTGGAGTTAGCTCTGTGGGGAGAGGGAGCTGGGGCAGCTCAGTGGCTGCTGGAAGGTCAGGCATAAGTCACTGTTGTTATAGATCCATATTACAATATTGGCTTTTCACAGATATTCCAATGTGTTATAGATCCATATTACAATATTGGCTTTTCACACATATTCCAATGTGTTCTCTGTGTGCTGTTGCAGTCACTTTGCTCTAAAGATCCAGTTGTTATTCCTGCTGCCCATGAAGCTCAGTGCAACAGCTGCTGGCAGAGTGCTGGTGTTAAAATGCCTGCTGGGCTGGGATAGCAGCCCATGCACACAGGATGAGCACAGCTGGACAGATGTGCCCAGCAGCAGCAGCAGCAGCACTCAGGGCTGAAGGCAGCGTGGGCCAGGGCCCAGAGCTGCAGGGGATGAGGATGGGCTGGAAGCACAGCCCAGGGATGGGCAGGCTCTGGAAAGGTGGCCCCGAGGAGGAGCCAGGCTGAGCAGCTCTGGGAGCCTGGGAACGGCTCTGGGGAAAAGGTTCCTGTGCAGGAGGGGCTGGGAATGTGCAGCAGGCTGATGGGATTCCAAGGGATTGAAGGGGCATCCCCGAGGAGAGCAGGGCGCTCCTGCTGAGGGCCAAGGGGCACCCGGCCCTGAGAACCTTTGCTCTGGGCTCCTTGGCTCCTTGGTGGAACTTTTTACATTTCCACAGGACACTGAACGTGCTTTTCACAGGCTCCTCTTGAATTGTGGAAGCAAACAAACTCTCCAACTTTTGTGCAAGTTGTAAAGCTGGTGTGTTTATTACAGCACAGGGTGCTTGTGGGAATTGTTTCTTTAACACGATATGTGTATCTTTGGAAACTTCAGATTTTTTTAATATCTTTTCTAAATACATATGTATGCAATTTTATAATAGGTTTATATATATTTATTGTATTGATTTTGCATTACATTTGTTGCTAATTTTTCTTTATTAGAAAGAACTCGTCTGTTAGGTTGCCTTGTTTTGTTTGTTTTTTCCTTCTCTTGTTATTTCTTGTCCTTTGGCTGAAGCAGTTTTTTTGAGTATAGGTTTTTTGCGAGAACAGGCAGTCAGACTAAACTGCAAGCTACAGACTTAACTGAAAGATGTACTTTTCACCTAAATTAAAATGGATTTTTACTCTAGAAAATTTTTACTCTGTTTCACTCTGCTGCTCAGGAAGCATTTCTGCCCTGGGCTCAGGAGGTGCTGCCCCATCACCCCCTTCCCACTGAGCCCTCCTGGACAGACCCTGGACCTGCTGGGAAGGTGGCCCAGCTCCAAAATGCAGCAGGGTAGAACAGAAAAAGTGAACTTGGGTCAGGGAAATACACCAATTGTTTTTAAAATTGTAAAAGTTTAATAGTAATAAAATGGTTATAAAAATAACAATATAATTACAGTAATAAAAACTTTGGACAATTAAGATTTAGAACATTACGAGACAATAAAAACAAAGAGTTATGGACAGTCCAGGTACCTCTTTCTGGGCAAAATTAGCCCAAAAAAGGCCCCACGTTAACAGAGGATTAACCCTTAAAAGCAACAGCCTGTTGCATATTCATACAGCTCATCCATGATGCATAAATTCCATTAAAACACAGGATTCTGTCTGGGCAGTGTCAGCTTCTTCCTCTGGATCCTGACGGCATCTGCAGGGCTGAGCAGGCAGGAAGAAGTTCGTTTGTTCTGATCATGGAGCAATAAATTCTCTTTCTCTGACAGATCCAGGTGTCCTGGGGCTGCTATCTGGTGTGAGTCCTTTCTTTAAAAAAGTATCTTACATAGCATAGTTTCTATTTTAACATTATGTTATAACCTAAAACTATATTTAACACACTACTCAAGACAACCAATACACCATCACTTTCTAACAGAACACATGTAATATTCATTTGAATATTTGCGGAAAGCCAATCATAAAATACGCATTTTTCACAACACCCTCACCCCTCCTGCTGTAACCCAGGAGCTGAGCAGAGCCAGAGGAGCCCCGAGTGGGGCTCTGGGCAGCCCAGCTGCACTTTAATGGGCCGGTTAATGCCTCGCTGTCCCTGAGTTACTGCTGTAATTGCTGCCAGCCCTAATTGGTGCCCAGTAATTATCTCTGCGGCACGGGCGGCCCCGAGGTCAGCGCGGGGAGATGGGAGGGGATTGCTGTGCTCTGCTGCTGGGGTGGCTGAAATTCCAGCTGGAAACAGAGGAAACAGGGCTGCAATTCCAGCTGGGAACAGAGGAAACAGGGCTGCAATTCCAGCTGGGAACAGTCAGGGCTGCGATTCCAGCTGGGAACAGTCAGGGCTGCAATTCCAGCTGGGAACAGGGAAACAGGGCTGCAATTCCAGCTGGGAACAAGCAGGGCTGCAATTCCAGCTGGGAACAGGGAAACAGGGCTGTAATTCCAGCTGGGAACAAGCAGGGCTGCAATTCCAGCTGGGAACAGGGAAACAGGGCTGCAATTCCAGCTGGGAACAGTCAGGGCTGCAATCCCAGCTGGGTATAGGGCTGCAATCCCAGCTGGGAACAATCAGGGCTGTAATTCCAGCTGGGAACAGTCAGGGCTGCAATTCCAGCTGGGAACAATCAGGGCTGCAATTCCAGCTGGGAACAGGGAAACAGGGCTGTAATTCCAGCTGGGAACAATCAGGGCTGCAATTCCAGCTGGGAATAGAGAAACAGGGCTGCAATCCCAGCTGGGTACAGTCAGGTCTGCAATTCCACCTGGAAACAAAAAGGGCTGCAATTCCAGCTGGGAAAAGTCAGGGCTGCAATCCCAGCTGGGAACAATCAGGACTGCAATCCCAGCTGGGAACAGGCAGGGCTGTAATTCCAGCTGGGAACAAGCAGGGCTGCAATCCCAGCTGGGAACAATCAGGGCTGTAATTCCAGCTGGGAACAGTCAGGGCTGGAAGGGAACAAGCTGCACTCCCAGCCTGCTCTTCCAGCCCTCACCCTCCCCATGGACATTTCCAGGCTCTGCTCTGCCGCAGCACTTGCGGGAATTCTGTAACCCCACTGTTCCTCCTCTCTGCCTTGAACACATTTCTGGGGTGGTTTCACCCATGAGGGGCTGGGTTAATTAGGTTAATTAGAGCCTGGGGCCTGTGCAAGGGGGGTTCTGCCCCTCTGCCTGCCCAGGTGAGAGCTCACCTTCCCCAGGACAGCCACCAGCAGCAGGACCTGGAGCAAGTCCAGAGGATGCTCCCAGGGCTGGTGCCACAGGTACCCTTTAATTCAACACTGAAAACCAAAGAATTCCCAAATCTGATCATCTTCATGGCCAGAACATGATTCCTTACGTGTTTCTATCTCAGGACACAAAAGCAGTTGTAAAAAGTGAAATAGGAAAATAGAACTGTGGAGTGCTCGGTATAATATGGAATAAAACCTTGCAAGCAAGATTTTAAAACTTCATTAATGCAATAAAGAATACTAAAAACCAGGCCTGAAGTCCAATGCATTAAAGATGAGGCTGTTTCAGGGGAAAGGGAAGGGAAGGGAAGGGAAGGGAAGGGAAGGGAAGGGAAGGGAAGGGAAGGGAAGGGAAGGGAAGGGAAGGGAAGGGAAGGGAAGGGAAGGGAAGGGAAGGGAAGGGAAGGGAAGGGAAGGGAAGGGAAGGGAAGGGAAGGGAATCCTCTGGGATTGAAATCCAACATGGATGAAAATGTAACTGGGATGAAATTCCTCTGGGATTGAAATCCAACTGGGATGAAAATCCAACAGGGATGAAAATCCTCTGGGATGAAAATCCTCTGGGATGAAAATCCAGTGCCTGCTGCAGTGGGTTCCTGCTGACCCTGCTCCTCCCTGGGATCTCCAGAGGAAATTTAGGACAGGGAGAAAGTCCCTCCAGGGGGGTGACAGCTGACAGCACAGAACACTCCCATTCCTGCATTTTTAGCCTCCTAACCAAGTAGCTCTGCCAGGGTATTTTGATTTTCAGCCTGCGATAGCAGAAGGGCAAACCTTGGGAGTTCCTATTGCCCAATTCCATTATTTTATTATGTGAGTTTTGACATGAATAACTGTCGGGTTTGGCTGCCTGGATTGAGCTTTAAATTTTCATTGGAGGTGAAATCTCCCACCTTCCCCCTCCCCTGGCATTCTCCTTCCTCCTGCAATCCAAGTGTCCTTTCAAGTTCTTCCTAATGGATTCAGTAAATGAATCAATTAGGCAGAGAAAGAACACCGAGGTGCTTCTGTGCAGATGAGTATTTTATGTTTGATATACTGAGTCAGAGCTAAGTAATTATTGCCATTTAATATTTATTTAATGTATCTGATGAGCTGCTGCAGCGAGGAGCTCGTGGAATAAAACATCCTGTCCTCGTTTTGCCTGCAGCTCCTTAACAAGGGACTGTGAACAGGCAGGGCATGGGAGAGAGCAGGAAAAGAAATTTATTTAAATTCAGAGTGCTGGGGCACATCTGCTGGGGGTGGGGGCTGCAGGAGCCCTGTCCTAGGGTGACGTTGTGATGCCTGTATCCCCAGTTGTGGTTCTGTCCATGCTGGATATCATGTTCTGTGCCTCCAAGGCTGGCTCTGAAGAGCGAATGTTTTGTTTGGTTTTGCTCTCAGCCGCTCCCCCACGGCTGGCAGGACACACAGACAGGGCAGTACATGGTGCTGCTTTTGCTTTTTGTTTTGCTTTTCCCTTTGCTCTTGCTTCTGCTTTGCTCCTGCTTTGCTCTTGCTCTTGCTCCTGCTCATTAGTTAGTTTAGCTAAGCAGTCCAAATTTTCCCTGGACTGTTTCTCCTTTCCCTTTTTTGGCCCAACTCGAGCCTGCTCCGGACTGGGGCCTGGGAACACCGAGAGTTTGCACCTTGTGGCTGCAGCAGCTGCCCCAGCACAGGAGGGACTGAGAACAGAGCGACCACCCCCAGAGAGACTTTCTGAATTTGTCATCATTTCAGAGCGGTGACAGAGTGGTGTCACCTGGTATTGTTCATTGTGTGTGCTGGGGGTGCTGTGCCTGGTAAATAAACAGGTTCTGTGTGCTGGGGGTGCTGTGCCTGGTAAATAAACAGGTTTTGTGTGCTGGGGGTGCTGTGCCTGGTAAATAAACAGGTTTTGTGTGCTGGGGGTGCTGTGCCTGTTAAATAAACAGGTTTTGTGTGCTGGGGGTGCTGTGCCTGGTAAATAAACAGGTTTGTGTGCTGGGGGTGCTGTGCCTGGTAAATAAACAGGTTCTTTCCACTTCTCTCTGTGGAATCCTTCCCGACCCGGTTGTGGGGAGGGGCTATGTGGGTTTGCTTTCTGGAGGGGCCCCCTTTGGAGGTTTTCTCCCAAATTTGCCCTAAACCAGGACAAGCCCCCAGGGCATCCCCTGGAAGAGCCCCGAGCCCTGCTGGGCTCTGCTGAGGTCTGCAGGGAAGGAGCAGCTCCTCACATCTGGGACTGTCACTGCACAAATAGGGAATGTGTGTGCTGGGGTGGCCTTGGTGCCTTCTGCAGCCACAACAGCCACAGCTGTCACCTCTGAGTGCCACCTCTGAGTACCACCTGTGAATGGCAGGAGGGACTTTGGCCTGTAGATTTTGACCACAGCCTTGTGAGGCTGCAGCAGCAGCTCTGGAGCGCCAGCAGGGCTTTAGGGAATCGGGAATCACAGAACAGTTCAGGCTGGAAAAGCCCTCAAAAATTCAGCTGTTCCCTCAGCCCTGCCCCACATCCCCAGGTGCCGCATGCACAGGGGTGTAAATCCCCCAGGGATGGGCACTGCAACCCTCCCTGGGCAGTGCCAAGGCCTGAGCCCCCTTTCCATGGGGCAATTCCTGCTGTGCCCACCCTGAGCTGCCCTGGCCCAGCCTGAGGCCGTTCCCTCTGCTCCTGTCCCTGTTCCCTGGAGCAGAGCCCGACCCCCCCGGCTGTGCCCTCCTGGCAGGAGCTGTGCAGAGCCACAAGGGCCCCTGAGCCTCCTTTGCTCCAGGCTGAGCCCCTTCCCAGCTCCCAGGATTCTCAGCCCCTTCCCAGCTCCTCAGGGATTCTCCAGCCCCTTCCCAGCTCCCTCAGGGATTCTCCAGCCCCTTCCCAGCTCCCTCAGGGATTCTCCAGCCCCTTCCCAGCCCTGTTCCCTGCCCTGGACAGGCTCTGGCACCCCAGGAGCCCTGAGGGGTTGGTCCGTACAAAGTCCAGAGATGCCAGAAGAGATGAGGAGACACAAACCCACCCATCTTTCACCCATTCCACACCTCTGCCTCTGCTCCTTGTGCTGTTCCCATCCCAGCTTCCCTGCCCTGAACCCCAGAGCTCACCCCAGAGCCCAGGGCAGGGCTCCCATCCCTCATCCCCCCATCACACCCTGGCCAAAGGGACCTGCTGGGTGTCCCCATCCTGCCCCAGCTCCACAGGCAGCCAGGCTGAGGCTCTCCCCTGCAAAGCTGCCCCTAAATCATCCATTTTCTGCTGTGTGCCAGGAGCACCTCCTTATCCCTCTTTTCCAATAACAATCTGCTGTTCAGGCTGTTGAATTGTAAGGGTCATCCTTTCAGGTGGAAAATAGCACAGAAATCCATTTACTGCTCTGCAGGTCTATTATCATCAGCACTAACAGGAGTTTCTGCTGTACACCACAACATTCCGAGATTACCTGGGGAGAGGCTCCGGCACAGCCTCAATTACAAACATCTCATTCCTTTTCCTTCCGAGGCAGCTTCCAAGAGAGTACAGGGCCGGCTCATTTCTTAATTTCTGGTTAATTTTAAAAGCTTTTTTTGTGGTCCCAGTCTATGATCCCGTGCCAGAAGGTCCAGGCAATCAGGAGCACAGGTGATCACAAACCTCACCACTGTTTAACCTCACAGAACCACAGAATCCTTGAGCATGGAAACCATCTCTAGGATCAGAGTCCACCCTTTCTTCCCAGGCCCTCGGGTTTGGGATTTGCATTCCAAACTTTCAGCTGTAGTTTAAGGCACAAACTGAACATTTTGATGCTTGGAAAACGTTTAACCGGTCAAAAAAAGTAATATATTAAGACTGTTGTCTGGTTGAGAAGCACTTTGAATTGATGGAACTGGAGAGTTATTTCTCACCTGTGGCTGAGCTACACCATGAACGTCATTACTTGCCTTTGCTGCAGCCTCTCCTGGATCTTTTCAGGAAATCCAGGTTTGGATAAAGTAAACAGCCACTGAAAAGGCAAGTCTGGGAGAAAACCTTCAGAGAGAGGTGAAATAGCCTGCTTGTCCCATCCATGGATGGCCCTGGAGGGCTGGAGGGCAGGGGGGAAGCAGGGCCAGGGCTGGGCTGTCCCCACACCCCAGTTCCACCTCCTGTGTCTCTCCAGGCAGCTCCCAGCACTACTGCACGTGCAACTAGAAAGAAAAATCAAATATTTGTGAGAACTACCTGCTCTGGAAACCTGGAACTTCCAGCCTGGCTCTAAAATGACTTCAATTCTCCATCTCAGTCAGCAAAAAGCCAGATGACGATCGCTTGTTCTTAATTGGTTTGTGATGCTCATCCACTTGTCAAAGGCCACTGAGGAGTGCTGGAGTGGAAAAAAGGAATAATCGATGTCTTGTTCTGGCTAATTCCTGCAGCAGGCCGGGGCAGAGGGCAGGAGAGAGCTGGGATGGGGAGAGGAGAGCCGGGATGGGAACGGGAGAGCCGGGATGTGTCACGGATATATTTTATGAACAATTCTTTTGCCAGGATTTGTCCTCCTGAGAAGCTGAGAGGCCTCAGGAACAAAATGCAAACAATGGTTATCTGCTGCTGTGGAATGCAACAGGTGCATCTGTGATTGGTCTCATATGGTTGTTTCTAATTAATGGCCTATCACAATCAGCTGTCTTGGACTCTCTGAGTCACAAGCTTTTATTATCATTCCATTCCTTTCCTTTCCAGCCTTCTGATGAAATCCTTTCTTCTATTCTTTTAGCATAGTTTTAATCTATCACTTTCTTTTAATAGAATATATATCATAAAATAATAAATCAACCTTCTGAAACATGGAGTCAGATCCTCATCTCTTCCCTCATCCTCAGACCCCTGCAAACACCACCATAGGGATGGGCAGGAGAGAGCTGGGATGGGAACAAGACAGCCGGGATGGGCAGGGGAGAGTCAGGATGGGCAGGAGAGAGCCGGGATGGGCAGGTGAGCCTGGGCTCCTGAGCTCCAGCAGGAGCCTGTGCTGTCCCTGAGGATCCCCATCAACCCAGCGTGGGAGCCACCAGCCTTCCCTCAGAGCTCTCCCTTCCCTCGGAGCTCTCCCTTCCCTCGGAGCTCTCCCTTCCCTCAGAGCTATCCCTTCCCTGTTCCCTGGCTGGGAGTGCCCCAGGAGATCAACATCAGGAGAACGTGACAGCAAAGCAGGAACGCTCTTCCTCCTGCAGAAAACGCAATGGCTTGGGAAGATAGAGTCAAGCTCAGCAAAAAAGCCCTAAAACACTTGAGAAGGTAGCTCAGAAACGAGCCTCATGCCCCTCCCTGCTCCTTGCATTGACCCCGTGGGTGAAGCTGTGCAAGTTCTCCTGCTCCCCATGAGCTTCCCAGCTCCTGCTGATGGAGCCAGGAATGGGCACAAGGAATGGGCAGGAATGGGCACAAGGAATGGGCAGGAATGGGCACAAACGGGTCCTGCTGGAGCCTGTGGGATGTTCAGCAGCCTCAGCCTGTGTTCCCCACCCAGGCACTGCCAGGGAGCCCTGAGGATGGCATTCCCACACTGGCACACCTCAGCTTAGGGTAGGAATGGCATTCCCTGGATCTGGAGTGGCTGATGGTTGAAGGGACAGCTTTGGGATCTCCCAGAGCAGCTGTCATGAGAGGGAGAGCGGTAGAACCACCTCAGAGAAGGAGGGAGGAGAGGAGTCAGCCAAGGTGTGAGGACTCCCCAGGAATTCAGGGATAAATTCAGGGATGTGGGACTGCCCTGGATTCAGGGATTAATTCAGGGATGTAATTCAGGGATGTGGGACTGCCCTGGATTCAGGGATGAATTCAGGGATGTAATTCAGGGATGTGGGACTGCCCTGGATTCAGGGATGAATTCAGGGATGTGGGACTGTCCAGACCCCCTCCACCACACGTCACAGAGCAGGGCTGGAGGAGCAGGCACAGCAGGGAGAGCAGGGATAAGAAAAGCAGCCTCCTTCACAGGAGGAAGCAGGCACAGCAGGGAGAGTGGGCTCCCCAGCTGAAATCCAGCAGGAAATCTCCCTCCTTGGATATATTCAGGCACCCAAGAATCAAGATCCTGGCACTGGAAGAGGCCTGGCAGTGATGGCAGGGACACAGCCAGGCTTTGGCAGGTGGGGATGGGGAGAATCTCCAGCCCAGGGGAATTCTGCTGGGAGCAGGGCAACACCGAGGAAGTGATGAGCTGGCTGGGAGACTCTGGTAGGGGTTCTTAGGGGGTTCTGGTAGCACACAGAGGCTCCATGTCACTGAGTCACACAAAACCCCAAAATTTTTTGGGTTGGCTTGGAAATCCCACCCAGGGCCAGTCCTGCCATGGCAGGGACACCTACCCCTGTGCCAGGCTGCTCCAGGACCACTGTCCAACCTGGCCTGGGCACTGCCAGGGATGGAGCCTGGAACAGTAATCAAGAAATGCTTAAAAAGAGCTTTTGTGCCCCAAAAAGTCTCTGAGCCAAGACACCAGCCCTGCACTAGGGAAGGGAAGGGAAGGGAAGGGGAAGGGAAGGGAAGGGAAGGGAAGGGAAGGGAAGGGAAGGGAAGGGAAGGAAAAGGAAAGGAAAGGGGAAAGGAAAGGAAAGGGAAAGGAAAGGAAAGGAAAGGAAAGGAAAGGAAAGGAAAGGAAAGGAAAGGAAAGGAAAGGAAAGGAAAGGAAAGGAAAAAAATACAGGTAGAAACACAGCAATTCTGAGGAGCTCTGACATACCCAAAAACCTGTGCCAGCAGACACAACCCCCTGTGCTCGTTGATAAAAATCCATTGGGGATGTTGAAAACGCTGCTCATTAATATGCAGCCGAAAGAGTACAATTATCAGCCAGCCCAAAAATAGGATTACTCTGTATTTCTCCTTAGCATTGGAAGGCAGAGGTGTTCTCATGGCAGTACATTAACTGCTGTGGCTGCTTTTCTTATCCCGCTTACTGGAAGGTGCTTTATTTTCCTATGGAAATAAAGGGCTTTTGAACTGCTAGGAAATAACTGGGAACATGGAATGGCAGGGAAAACAGAAGGATGGGACGAAAAGTGGCCATCCATCAGTATTTTAAAAAAGGATGGGGAAAGGATTGTCTAGAAAATATCGTTCGTTGCTGGTCTGAGAAAAATTGATTCAAGTAATGGAAAGGGTAAAAATAGAGCTAAATAATGGTCCTGAATAAAGGAGCAGCTGCCACTTCCCGAGAGCTGGGGGAGCTCCTTGAGCACAAATAATGCACCAGGCTCCCTGATGGAAGGGGGTCACACCTTCTGCTGACAGGGGAACGGCACTGACATAATCTACTCAGCATCGCAGTCAATAGCACGCAGTTTCTTAACTAAGAAAGGAGAAAAGTACCCAATCAATAGCCCGGTCTTTAAACAATTAACGCTGTCTCGGTGATTGGGCTCCGGCTGGGAGCCCCGAGCAGCCCCGGCCCCGCAGGGATTGATGGGCAGCTCCAGGCTGCTGAGAGATTTAATCAGGGCCTTGGAGGAAAACACAAAATCAGCGCTGATCAGATTTGCAGCAGACAACAGAACGGCAGGAATGGAAAATAAGGAAAACTTATCTCACTAACACAATTCAGTGTGAAGCTCATAAAAACTATCTCTGCCCATGGCAGGGGGGTTGGACTAGATGGCCTTTAAAGGTCCTTTCCAACCCAAAATATTCCACAATTGATTCTAAGGGAATCAAGTAATATTCCTTCTACCACTTTTAGACCTGTAGCCAGAATTCTTAGGAATCAAAAATGAACATTGGATCTGCAGCAAAATCCTTTACTTAATGAGCACCCTGTAAGCAAATAAATGAGAGAAAAAATATTTTAAGATTGTCTCCAATAAAAATGAGAAACTGCTCCCAGAAATCCAATTGTTTGCAGCAGAGAGGATGTTGTGGTGGTGTTGGCTCTGAGGCTGAAAGGCAAAGCTTGGGAAGGTGCAGCCATTGCTGAAAGCAGCTTTGCTGTGGAAAATAATGCCTGGAAGGGGAAAGAGCCCCCTGGGAAAGGCACCCCTGGAAACGAGGCACTCCTGGGGCTGCAGGGCTGAGGGGCTGCAGGGGGATCAGGGTCAGACCCCGCAGGTCACAGGCCCAGCTGAAGCTGGAGCTGCATCCCAGGCATTTCAGCCAGGGACAGGGACAGGCTCAGAGCCACAGAGCCCTGCCTGTGCCCCTGGCCCTCTGTCTGTGTGTCCTTCCAGCCTGGCACACCCAGCCAGGCCCCAGGGGCTCAGAGCCCCCAGCCCAGGCCCTGCAGGGCTGCAGGCTGGGCACACCCACCTGGGCTGGGCAGCAGAGCCAGCCTGGCCTTGGCTGCTCCTCAGCATCCCCAGGCAGGGGAACCATGGCAGGCTTGGGCTGGGAGAGACCTTCAATCCCATCCCATCCATCCATCCATCATCCATCATCCATCCATCCATCCATCCATCCATCCATCCATCCATCCATCCATCCATCCATCATCCTTCCATCCATCATCCATCCATCCATCCATCCATCCATCCATCCATCCATCCATCCATCCATCTATCCATCATCCATCCATCCATCCTTCCATCATCCATCCATCCATCCATCCATCCATCATCCATCATCCATCCATCATCCATCCATCATCCATCCATCCATCCATCCATCCATCCATCCATCCATCTATCCATCATCCATCCATCCATCCTTCCATCATCCATCCATCCATCCATCATCCATCCATCCATCCATCCATCCATCCATCCATCCATCCATCTATCCATCATCCATCCATCCATCCTTCCATCATCCATCCATCCATCCATCCATCCATCCATCCATCCATCCATCCATCTATCCATCATCCATCCATCCATCCTTCCATCATCCATCCATCCATCCATCATCCATCCATCCATCCATCCATCCATCCATCCATCCATCCATCCATCCATCCATCATCCATCATCCATCCATCATCCATCCATCATCCATCCATCCATCCATCCATCCATCCATCCATCCATCCATCCATCCATCCATCCATCATCCATCCATCATCCATCCATCCATCCATCCATCATCCTTCCATCCATCCTTCCATCCATCCATCCATCCATCCATCCATCCATCCATCCATCCATCCATCATCCATCCATCCATCCATCCATCCATCCATCCATCCATCCATCCATCCATCCATCATCCATCCATCCATCCCATCCATCCATCCATCCATCCATCCATCCATCCATCCATCCATCCATCCATCCATCCATCCATCCATCCATCCATTCCATCTCAACCCTGCTGTGGCTGCCCCTGGATCCCTGGCAGTGCCCAAGGCCAGGCTGGACATTGGGGCACCCTGGGACAGTGGGAGGTGTCCCTGCCATGGCAGGGGTGGCACTGGGTGGGATTTGAGGTCCCTTCCCACCCACACAATTCTGGGATTCTGTTCCTGCTCTCTTGTATCTGCAAGGGCTGAAATGCAGAGAAAATGAGGAATTTGTCTCCAGCCTGTCCAGTGTTTTTCTCTGTGTTGGTGAAACCCAAACAAACACAGGAGCAGCTCCTGGCTGGAGCACTCTGTGCTCAGGACAAGCCCCACAGCTGGTGCTTTATTGGGCAGTGAAGTCCCACATCATAAAGCAGCAAGAGCAGAACTGGGGTAATTAGTAATTAAATTCTCCACAAGGCAAAAAAGAAAAAAAAAAGGGAAAAAAAGAAGAGCATTTTCTCTACTGGCACTTCTGGGTATGGAACAATTTAGAGCCAAATCTGTCACAAAATGAGCAAGGGCTGGAAGAGAGACCTGTGGGAAGCACTTGGTGCTTCTCCTCGTCCCTTTATGAGCTACAAAACATCCACAGGAAAACAAACCAACAAAATCTTAAACCCAGAAATCAGATTCACGTGTTCAGCAGCACAGTTCCACTGCTCAGGAAGCATTTGCCAGGCAGAAACACAACTGGAATAAGGGTGTAAAACACTTCAGAGCAGCCTGACAGGCTGGTGGAAACAAAGAGCTCTCCCTGACAGGACAGCACTGCTTTAATTCAGAGAATCCTTCCAGGCACCAGCCCAGTGCTGATGGAAAGAGAGACTGCAGAGGGAAAAGCAGGGGGAAAAACAACATCAAAAAAAAAAGAAAAAGAGGAGAAAAGCTAATGGAGTGTGACACTTCTGGGCAAAGCTGCTTTGTCTGGAACCATGAAAGGCCTGAAAATGAAAATGTGAAAATTCAGCACTAAAAAAAAAAATAAAATAAAGAGAGAGTAAAATGCAAGCGCTGAACCTGCATAACTGGGAAGTGAGGAGACCCAGCTGGGCCAGTCTGGGGCTGTGTGACCTCGGGGACAGTGGCACTGTCCCCTCCCAGCGCTCTGCCACAGCTCAGGGGCTCTCCCTGCTCCAGCCACATCCCAGGAACTCCCACTGATCCATGGTTCAGTGCTCCAGGCTAAACCAGCCAAACTCCAGCTCCTCCCCAGCGCTCAGGAAGGGCCAGGGAGGGCAAAAAGTTTTAAATCAAAGGCTGAGGAGCTGCAGGTTGCACAGAGGAATTAGCAGCACCTCCCTGTGAGCATCCTCCCCTGTCAGAGGCTCCAGAGCCACGGTTTAGCATGGTTTAAAAGCTCCAGCAAGGAAACACAAATTACCTGGTGCTTGTTTGGCTTTCCCCCACTGTACTTCGTTGCTTAGGAACCACTGTAAATGAGGGGTTTCGTTTATTTAAAATGAAATAAGAAGAAAACCACACCACAAACGTTCTCCCACGTGCAGGAGGTGGAGAACAGGAGTTTGACATGCCTGAACCCTGTGGGAGGGAGGCTAATCCAGAGAGCTAAGGAATTTCCATTAGCAGGAAGAGGGAACAGAGCAGCATCAAGGTGTCAGGAGTTCATTACCATTGCTGGACTCTGAACAGAGGATTTTTAATCCTTTCAGCACTAAAATCTTTGGGATGGTTTGCTCTTTAGCATTAGAAAACAAGAGTGGAACACAGAAATTGCCTTTAACAGCATCAGGATCTCATGGAACCATGGAGCCTTCTGAGCTGGGAGGGACCCTCAGGATGATCCAGCACAGCCCCAGGCCCTGCACAGACACCCCAACAATCCCTCCCTGGGCATCCCTGGAGGCAGTGTCCAAACCCTCCTTGTGAAAAATGAGGTTCACTTTCCTGGTGAAATTTTAAAAGTTTTTAAAGACAGTAGAAGACAGAAATAAAGGAAAGGGTTAAAAACAGCCAGGTGCCCCTTGGCCCTCAGCAGGAGCACCCTGCTCTCCTCGGGGATGCCCCTTCAATCCCTTGGAATCCCATCAGCCTGCTGCACATTCCCAGCCCCTCCTGCACAGGAACCTTTTCCCCAGAGCCGTTCCCAGGCTCCCAGAGCTGCTCAGCCTGGCTCCTCCTCGGGGCCACCTTTCCAGAGCCTGCCCATCCCTGGGCTGTGCTTCCAGCCCATCCTCATCCCCTGCAGCTCTGGGCCCTGGCCCACGCTGCTCTGGGCTCTGAGTGCTGCTGCTGCTGCTGGGCACATCTGTCCAGCTGTGCTCATCCTGTGTGCATGGGCTGCTATCCCAGCCCAGCAGACATTTTAACACCAGCAAATACTGCCTGATACATACAAAAAAAGCAATAGTAAAAATGCAAATAAAATTCCGTTGATTGTCACCCATTACATTTCAAGGTGAAACTGGTGTATGATGATGTTCAAAATGTCATCATCTGTGACTAGATCATGGTCAGAAAAGGATCAATTAATAACAAAGTGGAGGTGATGAGTGCTGATAAATACACAAAGTTCAGGGCAGGAAAAGCCAAAGTTCTCTGATATTTATAGGATTTTCGTCAATACAAGTGACAATACAAGCAGCTGTTGCACTGAGCATCATGGGCAGCAGGAATACCAACTGGATCTTTAGAGCAAAGTGACTGCAACAGCACACAGAGAACACATTGGAATATCTGTGAAAAGCCAATATTGTAATGTGGCTCTATAACACTTTGGAATATCTGTGAAAAGCCAATATTATAATATAGATCTATAACACATTGGAATATCTGTGAAAAGCCAATATTGTAATGTGGATCTATAACACATTGGAATATCTGTGAAAAGCCAATACTATAATATGGATCTACAACCCATTGGAATATCTGTGAAAAGCCAATATTGTAATGTGGATCTATACCACATTGGAATATCTGTGAAAAGCCAATATTATAATGTGGATCTATACCACATTGGAATATCTGTGAACAGCCAGTATTACAAGGTGTGTCTGTAACACTCCTGGAGCTCTTCTGCCCTGGCCTCTTCTCCTGCTGGGCTCACTGCCATTCCTGGTGCAGGTGTGCCCAGAGCACCTGGAGCCCCCAGCTGGCACTGCCATGCTCACACATCCCTGGTGCAGACCTGTTCCTGCTCCATGGCCAAGAACCCTGCGTCAGGGAAAAAGAGATTCTGACTCTTGGAATAAAGGGCAGCTCACTCAGGAGCACACGGATGCTGGGAGATCAGACATAGAAAATGGGAATCACAGAAAGGTTTGGGTTGGAGGGACCTTAAATCCCACGTCAAATCCCACCCAGTGCCAGCCCTGCCATGCCAGGGACACCTTCACTGTCCCAGGCTGCTCCAGCCTGGCCCTGGGCACTGCCAGGGATTGTTTGCAGATGGGACAGGAACCCAACAGGAGAGACCCACAAGTGTTTCCCAATGCCGACAAGAGCAGTGTTTGCCTTTGGTGCTCCTCCACAGCCTGCGGGAGGTACAGTAAACGCAAAACACTGAGAAATCCCTGCACAAGGAATTCTGCAGCTGGAAACATTCCCTGTCACCTCTGCAGGAATCCCAGCCCCTGGAGCACCAGTGGCTCTGAGCTCCCACTGCAGTTACCACAAATCAAAGGGTTGGGAGCTGAGTGAGGAGCCAGGAACAAAGGAAGGGCCTCTAAACCAGGATGGAATTTGCAAAACAACCTCAGGAACACAATTCTGCTTTTCCCTGAGTGTGCAGCACTTCTCCAGCCCTGCCTGGCTGGGGAAGGGGCATAATCTGCTTTTTGTGAAGGCTGCATCCCCACTCCTTGTTTCAGTGCCAGCTGCCTGCTCTGGCCCTGCCACTCTGGTGTCACCCAGGGTGACATTCTGTGTGCAGCCCCTCACTGATGTACAGACCCGCACTTTCCTCGCTGAGCCTGGTTTTAAAAACAGCAGCTGCTGAGCAGGTGCCATGTGGTGTTGTGAGGGTCCCTAGGATGAGGTGAGAGATGAGAATTTGGCTCCAAGTTCTCAAAAGGCTGATATATTATATTATATTATATTATATTATATTATATTATATTATATTATATTATATTATATTATATTATATTATATTATATTATATTATATTATATTATATTATAATTATACTATATTATATTACATTACATTACATTACATTACATTACATTACATTACATTACATTATATAATTTATCTACTAAAACTATACTAAACTATAGAGAAAGGAGACATCAGAAAGCCAGAAAAGAATTAATAATAAAAACATGTGACAGGCTCAGAGAGGCCAACACAGCTGGCTGTGATTGGCCATTAATTAAAAACAATTCACACGCTGGGTAAACAATTCTCCAAATCACATTCCAGAGCAGCAAAACAGGGAGAAGCTGAGGCTTCCCAGCTTCCCAGGAGAAGAAATCCTGGCGAAGGGATTTTTCATAAAACATCACAGTGACAGTGCCATAAACCTAGAAAATGGGAAACTGAAATCTCAAATGACAAACAGTGAAGTCTGTGGTGCCACTGCCTTGTCCTAATCCTTCCTCTGTGTTCCCCCACACCTCAAAACCAAGAAATCCAAGTTTTCCTTGCTGCTCTCTACTCCATTGGTTTCCTCTCTCTCGCCGAGGCTCCAGGTGTGTGTTGCCATCAATGGCAGCTCTTTAGAGAGGCTGTTCTCCTTCTCCAGAGTTCCAAAGTAACCCCGTCTGAGATGTGTCAGCTTTGGAGAGGGGATCACGAGGCAGCCTTGCAGCTTGGAGGGATTCCAGAGCAGGAAAAGGCAAAAGCTGCAGGGAAAAGGAGCTGAGAACTCCTCCTGTGTGCTCACAGTGCCAGAGCAGCCTGGGCAGCAGCAAGGCTGTCGCGGACATCTTTAATGAAAAATCCTTTCTTTAGGATTTTTCCTCCTGAGGAACTGAGAGGCCTCAGGAACAAAATGCAAACAATAATTATCTGCTGCTGTGGAATGCAACAGGTGCATCTCTGATTGGTCTCATGGGGTTGTTTCTAATTAATGGCCAATCACAGTCCAGCTGGCTCGGACAGAGAGCTGAGCCACAAACCTTTGTTATCATTCTTTCCTATTCTATTCTTAGCTAGCCTTCTGATGAAATCCTAGCTTCTATTCTTTTAGTATAGTTTTACTGTAATATATATAATAAAATAATAAATCAGCCTTCTGAAACATGGAGTCAGATCCTCGTCTCTTCCCTCATCCAGGGACCCCTGTGAGCACGGTCACACCGGGGTGGCTGGTGGCTGTCCCCAGGCTGGGCTGGAGCCTCTCTCAGCCCGTCTGGGAGAGCCACTGCAGTCACTGATCCCAGCCCACTGAGGCTGCTGTATTTAACAGCTTCCCGAGCTCCTGTGGCTGCCAGGGACAGCCCTGATGGATGGCCCAGCTCTGCAGCACTGCTAACGAGGCTGCCCAGAACCTGCCTAACGAGATCTGGGGACAGGGACATTGCCCTTGAACCAGGGACAGGGACATTGTCCTTTATCCCAGGTACAGGGACATTGCCCTTGAGCCAGGGACATTGCCCTTGATCCTGGGGACAGGGACATTTCCCCTTATCCTGGGGACAGGGACAGTCTCCTTGATCCCAGGGACAGGGACATCCCCCTTGATCCTGGGGACAGGGACATCCCCCTTGAACCAGGGACATTCCCCTTTATCCAGGGACAAGGACGTTTCCCTTGGACCCAGGGACACAGCCTTTTTCCTTTATCCCAAGGACACAGGCCTTTCGCTTTTATCGCTGGACATCCCCCTTTATCCCAGGGACACAGGACATTCCCCCTTATCCCATGAACACAGGATATTCCCCTTTATCCCAGGGACAAAGGACATTCCCCCTTATCCCACGAACACAGGATATTCCCCTTTATCCCAGGGCCATTCCCCTCTGTCCCATTAGGGGAATTAGGGACACTCTCCAGTGCCCTGGCCCTGCCTCAGGTGAGGGACAGGAGGGTTGAGCCCAGCTCTGTCTGTGACTGCACCCACAGTGCTGCTCACCCTGTCCCTCCTGCAAAAGCCTTTCCTGTCCCTCCTGGAAAAGCCACATCCATGCCCCATCCCAGCTTCCCCTCCAGGAAAAGCCATCTCCAAGGTCCTGCAGTGACACCACAGGGCCATGGACCCTCAATCTCTTCAGCTTGAGTTGCTCCCTGTGGATCTGAAATCTCCACATAGAAGAAAAGTGTTTTCCTGTGTTTTTCTCTTTTTTGTAATCCACACAAAAAAAGCCTCCAAAACTCCCACAGCCTCTAAATCAAACAGCAAACTCTCTCAGCAAAGGTTTGCAGAACTTCTCTGGCCCATTTAAACCACCAGGTCTGATTTCCCACAGCCCAAATCACAGCTCTGCCACTTACTGCACAATTCCCTCTGCTCTGCCTTCAGCTTTGTCACAGAGAAATATGGGATGTGAGCAGAACAGGGCACAGTGAACATCAAACAGCTCTTTGAGGGAGCGCAGGGACTCGGGTTTGTCAGCAAAAACCTTGGCAGCAAATGCAGAGCTGTCAGAATCACGTGCTGCTCCCTCACTATTCCAGATTAATTCACCTGCTGGATTTATTATGGCAAGATAATTAAAGGAAATTATCATGACAAGATAATTAAAGGGAAAAGTATTGCGTGTACTATCAGAGAAGCCTCAGGACACACTTCTGCTAATTTATATCTTGATCTGTGTTCTAGCCCACATTATGTGTCAGACAGTGCAGTCCACACCAGAGTAGTCTGGGAATGATGGAGTTAAGGAGCACTCCCTGCTCCCACACAAAGCACACCTCCCGTAAATAAAGGAACATTACCAGCCACCCCTGCAGCACTGATGGATTATTTATAGCTGCTTTAACAAGCCACTGGATAAATATCTCTAAGTGGCTCTTTCCAAGTGGGAGACACCACATCAAATGGGGATTGAAGGCTTTGGGGGGCTTTGTGGAGGATTTCAAAGGACAGAACATTCTGAAGCTCAGGAATTTGCTGCCAAACCTTTTCTAATTTTAATTTTGCTCCTGCTCTGGGGTGCAGTGCAGCAGCAGGGGTTCCAGGGGGGCTGCTGAGATCCTGATCCAGAGGGACACAGCAAACCCTGCCAGAGCCACCTCTGTCCTGGGGCACCCAGCACCTCCCACTTCTCCTTGTCCTGCCCTGCACAGAGATCCACCCATCACCCCTC
The DNA here is from genome assembly GCF_901933205.1 of Camarhynchus parvulus. Lineage (NCBI taxonomy): Eukaryota > Metazoa > Chordata > Aves > Passeriformes > Thraupidae > Camarhynchus > Camarhynchus parvulus. Next base: position 61,338,886 of record NC_044575.1, on the reverse strand, counting down.
TGGGGCACACCTGGGCTGGTCTGAACCCAAACTCCCAGAGATCCCGAGGTGCTATTCCAGACAGTCCCACGGGAATGTGCTGAGCCACCTGGGCCACACAAACCCCAGCCCTACCTTTGGGGTTAGAATCACCAAATCCCACAATGGTTTGGGTTAAAGGGACCTCAAATGCCACCCAGTGCCACCCCTGCCATGGCAGGGACACCTCCCACTGTCCCAGGGTGTCCCAATGTCCAACCTGGCCTTGGGCACCGCCAGAGAATCCCAGTGCTGATGGGAAATGCACATTATGGAAAGAGCCTTGGGACAGCACAGGGAGCTTTTCCTCCCTCTGGATTGGAGGGGAGTGGGAGCAGAGAGGATTTCCCGGGATTCCAGACAGGCAGGAGCTGCTCTGGGGGGAGCACAGATCCCAGCAGAGCCTTGGGAGTGCCCAGGGCTTGGGGTGGAAATGGGAGATGCTGGTTGGGACAGGCAAATCCTGAATTTTCCATCTCTAGTTTTCATTTCCTGAAAGTGAAAGACAGTTAATAATAAAATCCTGGAGTTGTGGTGATGGCTTTTCTCAATCCTTCTTAAATCCCAGGATCTGGCTTGGGAAGGGACCTTAAATCCCATACCCAGCCCTTTTCCATGGCAGGGACACCTCCCACTGTCCCAGGGTGCCCCAGTGTCCAGCCTGGCACTGCCAGGGATCCAGGGACAGCCCCAGCTGCTCTGGAAATTCCAGCCCAGCCAGGAATTCCTAATTCCCAATATCCCACCCATCCCTGCCCTCCACTGAAGGCCGTGTCCCCTTGTCCTGTCCCCCCATGCCCTGGCAAAAATTGAAAAGGAATTTTCAGCAGCATTCCTCAGTGCTCGGTCTGGGATCCCTTTGGAATCCACAGCTGCTCCTGCCCAGCAGGGATGGGTGCTGAGGGGTTTGTTTGTTTGTTTATGGAGGGGTCAGAGCTCTCAGCTCCCTGATCCATGCTGCTCCTGAGCCATCCTGAGCCATCCTGAGCCATCCGGAGCCATCCTGAGCCATGCTGACCCCTGAGCCATGCTGCTCCTGATCCTGAGCCATGCTGCTCCTGAGCCATCCTGAGCCATCCGGAGCCATGCTGCTCCTGATCCTGATCCATGCTGCTCCTGAGCCATCCTGAGCCATCCTGAGCCATCCGGAGCCATCCTGAGCCATGCTGACCCCTGATCCATGCTGCTCCTGAGCCATCCTGAGCCATCCGGAGCCATCCTGAGCCATGCTGACCCCTGATCCATGCTGCTCCTGAGCCATCCTGAGCCATCCTGAGCCATCCTGAGCCATCCGGAGCCATCCTGAGCCATGCTGACCCCTGATCCATGCTGCTCCTGAGCCATCCTGAGCCATCCGGAGCCATCCTGAGCCATGCTGACCCCTGAGCCATGCTGCTCCTGATCCTGAGCCAAGCTGATTCATGATCCATGCTGCTCCTGAGCCATGCTGCTCCCTGTGCAGAGGCAGGGGCACAGCAGCAGCCAGCAGTCAGCGCTCTGGGAAATTCAGGCAGGAAAAGGAGAGGGTTTGGTTGTTCTGTGGCATGGCAGGGCAGCTGGGAGAGCCCCAGCCATGTACAACCTTGTTTTCCCTTCTTCTACACCACTTGTTTTCCCCTCCCCAGCCCCTGTGAGCTCGCTGCAGAGCTGGCAGCTCAGCTAGCAGGGCTGGGAGGAGCCCTCAGCCACACATCCAGCAGGGTTTGGAACACAAACCCTGAGAGGAACCCCTGAGGGAGCTGGGGTTGCTCAGCCTGGAGAAAAGGAGGCTCAGGGCTGCCCTCATCACTCTGCACAGCTCCTGAAAGGTGCCTGTGCTCAGCTGGGGCTGGGCTCTGTCTCCAGGAACTGACACAACCAGAGCACACAGCCTCGAGCTGTGCCAAGGGACATACAAGTTTGATATCAGGAAGAAGTTTTTCACAGAAAGAGTGATAAAGTTCTGGAATGTTCTGCCCGGGGAGGTGGTGGAGTCCCCATCCCTGGGTGTGTTTAACAAAGCCTGGATGTGGCACTGGGTGCCAGGGGTGAGCTGAGCTGTTGGGGCTGGGCTGGACTCAATGGTCTTGGAGGTCTCTCCCAACCTGGTCATTCTGTGAACATTCTGTGAATTCAGAGCTTCCCCAGTTCAGCGCAATCCTGCAGCCTAAAATGTGTCTCCAGGAGAGGAGCTCACCTCTACCAGCCGCTGCTGGAGTGCTGCAGCAGCTCCTGAGGCAGCGTGGGGCTGGCTCTGTGTCCCAGCCCAGCCCTGACAGCCACACACGGGGCGAGGCTGCAGCCGGCATGGCCCTGGCTCAGGTCACATATCCATCCCACCTATGGAAAGCAGCCCACACGTCATTTTTATACAGCAATTAAAGCAGGATTCCCATTTATTAAACTGGATTAAAAAGCATTTTTACAAGCTCTAATTTTTACAAGCTAATGGGCCTTAAGAACCTTTAATTACAGCCTGGGCAGCATCGATTTCCCTGCTCCAGACTCTCCAAGTCAGCTGAGCTCCTCTGAGCAGCACCAGAGCTGTGCCAGGGCAGGGGGGCACCCCAGAGCTGTGCCAATGCAGGATGGGCACCCAGAGCTGTGCCAGGGCAGGGGAGCACCCCAGAGCTGTGCCAGGGCAGGATGGGCACCCCAGAGCTGTGCCAGTGCAGGGGGGGCACCCCAGAGCTGTGCCAGTGGACAGTGAACACCCCAGAGCTGTGCCAGTGCAGGGGGGGCACCCCAGAGCTGTGCCAGGGCAGGATGGGCACCCCAGAGCTGTGCCAATGCAGGGGGAGCACCCTAGAGCTGTGCCAGGGCAGGATGGGCACCCCAGAGCTGTGCCAGGGCAGGATGGGCACGCCAGAGCTGTGCCAGTGCAGGGGGGGCACCCCAGAGTTGTGCCAATGCAGGATGGGCACGCCAGAGCTGTGCCAGGGCAGGATGGGCACCCCCAGAGCTGTGCCAGGGCAGGGGAGCACCCCAGAGCTGTGCCAATGCAGGGGGAGCACCCTAGAGTTGTGCCAATGCAGGATGGGCACGCCAGAGCTGTGCCAGGGCAGGATGGGCACCCCAGAGCTGTGCCAGGGCAGGATGGGCACGCCAGAGCTGTGCCAGTGCAGGGGGGCACCCCAGAGTTGTGCCAATGCAGGATGGGCACCCCAGAGCTGTGCCAGGGCAGGATGGGCACCCCAGAGCTGTGCCAGGGCAGGGGAGCACCCCAGAGCTGTGCCAGGGCAGGATGGGCACCCCAAGCCCCCCAAGCAGACCCTGGTGCCCACGTGGGGCTGTTTCACTCTCTGCTGCCAGGAGCAGAGCAGTTGGCACCTCAGGAGCCTGGGCTGAGGCACAGGACAGAGGTGGCACCTCAGGAGGCTGGGCTGAGGCACAGGATGCAGGTGGCACCTCGGGAGGCTGGGCTGAGGCTGGGGATGGAGGTGGCACCTCGGGAGGCTGGGCTGAGGCTGGGGATGGAGGTGGCACCTCGGGAGGCTGGGCTGAGGCTGGGGATGGAGGTGGCACCTCGGGAGGCTGGGCTGAGGCACAGGATGGAGCTCTCCTCCCCCAGAGCCTGGGCTGATGCAGGGAGCCTGCAGGTCAGGAAATTGGTGTGCTTTGAGACGGGCAGCGAGAGAAGGGAGCTGCTGCTGCTCTCATCCCAGCTCAGCAACGCTGGGCCCCTTGGCAGGGCCAGAGCCCCTCAGTCTGAGCTGTTCTGGCCCAGCAGGAGCTCAGAGTCCCATTTCTCACATCCTGGGCACTGTTTCCACAGCAGTAAAGCAAACACCTCCTCAATCACTGCAATAAACAGCTTGCCGTGGGTGGTTTTGCTGTTTCCCACTCAGAGCAGAGGTGCAGGAACCTGCGGTCTCTGGCTCCACCCAGGGAATTAACCCCAGCCCAACAAAGGTCACCAGTGCCTGTCCTGTGCCCATCTCTCTCGGGATCTCTGCTGCTCACAGTGACCCTGACATGAGTACCAGTCTCTTTTCCCAGTCCTGCTGTCAAAGAAGGAGTCAGGATTCTTCTGTTCTCGCTCTCAAGGTTGTTTATTGTTTCTTATCTATAAAATTCTTTCTCTGACCCACCAAGGTCTGTCCAGCAGGTTGGGCTGAGGCACACTGCCCATCCTCAGGGTGGTGTTATCTTTTTATACTGAAAACTACATGTACAATATTTACCATAACTTCCCAACACCTATCACCTATGTCAGACAGTCTGTCTCTACTCTAAACCAATCCCAAAGTGCCACCATCACCCAGAAGATGGAGGCCAAGAAGAAGAAAGTAGAAGGACAGGACACGCCCAAATCCCTTCATCTTGGGACTCCAAGCCCCCATTCTAAAAACCGCAAAAATCTATTTTTCACCCCGTGACAAACTAACTATTATTCTACTTAAACTCTCTTGACTTGTAATTCTTCATGAAAGGTTGCTAATTTGCTCCATGGGTCAGAATCAAAGGCACAGGGGCCTTGGGCTCTGTGCCAGGGTCTCTGAGCCCCCTGGCAGGGCATCCAGGGCACCCAGAGGGGTGTCCTGAGTTCCAGCACATCTCCACAGGGATTTGGAAGTGCTGATTCTGCTGAAAAACACCCAAATGACCCAGAAACCAACAAGCAGGAGGTGCCAGAAGCTGCTCTTTAAGGGGAACAGTTCCAGGGCAGGAATGGGAGAGCTGGGGCTGGGATGGCTCAAGGAGAACCTCCCTGGGGCCAGGCCAGGCTGGGAGGGCTGGGAGCAGCCTGGGCTGGTGGGGAATGTCCCAAGGATGGACCTGGGTGGGTTTAAGGTCCCTGCCAAGCCACAGCAGCCTGGCATGAGCCAGGACTGAAGGAATCCATCCCTGCCAGGTACGAGATGTCTCTGATACATTTGATATTCACACAGCCCAGCACAGACTGCTCTAGCCTCTGTGTCTGCTCCTCCCCAGAGCACAGAAACCTCTGCTTCTCCCTTTTACCCCAGTCAGCCACTTGCTAAGAGAAGCAATTTCCAGTTGTACTTTTCACCCAGTGCATCCTAACCACCAAAGCAAACAGCCTCTTACAGCTTGTTTTATTCCTGCCATCTATTAGTTTGTTCATAAAAGCCAAGCTCCCCCTGGGCCCCCTCTCCTGCACCTCTCAGCTCTTACTTTAATGTGGAGATTGGAGCAGCTCTGCTTCCCTGGGAGGGTCCCAGGCCACCCCAGGGCTGTTTGCTGTCTTGGTTTGGAAAGCCAGGTGTCTGCTAAGGAAGGCAGGAGCCTCCCCTGAAATGGAGAATGTGAACCCTCCCCACCCCCCCCAATTGCTATAAATTTTAAATTAAGCGGCTCTCAGGCAAAAATATGGGAGCAGGAAATAACAGTTTTTAATAGGGAAAGGAAAAAAAATAAAAGGATAAAATTAACAATGCAGTCCACTAGAACAACACTGCCAGAGTCAGAACTCAACCTGACACCCTGTGGGTCAGGGTGCTGGCAGCAGTGCCATTGGAATTGTGGCTCAGCCCTCCTGCAGTGTCAGGGGTGGTTCTGCTGGAGCAGGGATCCTGGAGAAGGGTGCAGTCTCTGCCTCTGAAGATCCAGGGGAAGAAGAGGCAGCTGCTGTTCCTCTGGGGAATCCAGTGCAGAAGCCGTGCTGGTGTTCCAGAATCTCCAGATTATATCCAGGCAGGAATGCTTGGCTCCTCCCTCTGGGCTCACATCTCCCAGTGGGAGGCTGTAGCTCTTATCAGCCATGCAGGGACATTCAATGGCTGTTATCAGCAGGTGTCCCCTCCCGAGGGAGGTGTGAATGTGGTCACTCAAAGAGAGAGAGAAAGCAAACTGCCCACTTGACAAAGATAATCTGCCATACAGATGGTAATGGATAACAACTTGCATTGCAATTTTCAACACTGCACACCCATTTCCACACCTGGAGCAGCCTGGGACAGTGGAAGGGTCTCTGCCCATGGCAGGGGTGGCATGGATGGGCTTTAATTTCCCTCCTGACCCAAACCGCCCCAGGATTCCATGGCTTCAATATTTCCTTCCCCAGCACCAGCAGATCAGCAGATTAGCTGTCAGGCCATGGATCTGATGGTTCTGCAGGGTCCTTGCAGGAGCACACTGATCAAGACAGCTTTAGATAAGAGCAGATAAAAAGCTGTTGACAGGAACAGGGAAATTCATTCCTGGTCAGAGCACCACAGGCACAGAACCCCCCCCTTGCACGCACCCAGAGCAGTCTCTGCTCATTAGGGTAAAACAATCTGAGATCAGAGCAGACAGGGAGAAAATGGACTGCAGGAGTGTCAGGCTGCATACAGCAGGGCCAGGCAGGGCTGCCAGAGCTGCAGGACTGGGGCTGCAGCTGGAAATGAGAAGTTACCTGCTGCTCCCAGCCTGCCATCCTTGGGAAAGGGAGGGGGAGGGAATTTATAAAATTAAATTGTTTTGGGAAAGCTGCAAAAGGCAGGCCTCAGAGACAGCAGAGCTGGGATTGGAGCTAAGCAGCAGCCATGAGATTGGTCAGCAGAAAAATTCTGTAAAATGTAGAAAAGTAAGGACAAATAGAACAATGGTCTGTGCATTTATGCTGGGCTAGAATAACTCTCTAAGCTGCAGAAAAGTTTATCTAGTGAGATATTAGGGAGTTCCAAGCTTAATAATGGAGCTCTGTGCATTGTGTTTGAAGGCTCACATGCAGGTGTTGTATTTGAAATAAGCAAGCATTGTTTAACCAAAGGTACCTGTGCTTACAGTGGTTGGATGGAACTCCTGTCAATGTGCTTTGGCTTTGTGTGATTGGTCAGAAAACTCATAAAGTGAGTTGTGACATTGAGTTCTTGGTCTGCTGCCTGGGATGTGAGCTGGTGGCATCTTCCCATTGTCACAGCCATGGAATGAGGCTGCTGCTGGAAAATCAAACAGCTCAAGGCACGTTCCCAGCAGCCCTGTCCTGTTTGTGATCTGTACACAGACGCCAAACTGGCAATAGGAGGCTGGGGGAATGGCAGGATCTGGGACCAGGTGAGGCAGAGCTGCCCACCCTGCTGCTCCCCAGGGCTTCCCTGTGAGGCGACACACAACAGAGAGTGCTTTGGACCTGGTCAGCATCAGGGATTTGATGAACAAAATGCCTTGGCAAGAGCAAACAGAACTTTGGGGATTAAATCAAGATTGCAAGAAGGTTCAATCAGAGGGGTTCACTTGTCACTATAGGACACGAAATAACATGACATGGACACACTGCTGTTCTCAGGGTAAAAAAGAAGGGGAGTTTATTTTCTGACTCCAACATTTACAGATTTCCAAAACTGACAGTGGATTGGAGGATGACAGTGCCACCTCTACAATGACACTGCAGAAACCAACAGCCCATCAAATTTCTCTTCTTCCACCAAAGAATGCAAAACAAGAAGTTATTGACATAAAGTGTGTGAGAAAGTTCGTTACAAGAATGTCAGTATCAGAAGGCTTAGAAAATCTTTAAAAATCAGGGTGACAAGGGACTGTCATTTGTCATTCACTTCTTCACAGACCCCCAAAAGGCTTTCACATGAGCCCCTGGCAGCTGGGAGAGGCAGGCCTGTGAGGAAGGGCTGGGGCTGCTGCTCCCCAGTGCCACAGTGTTCTGGATTATCGAGCAAGTTGTATTCTATTTACCATCTGTATGGCAGCTGTCTTCTGTCCAGCGGGCAATTTTCCTTATCTCTTCCACACCCACTCCTCCCTCGGGAGGGGACACCTGCTGATAACAGCCATTGAATGTCCCTGCATGGCTGATAAGAGCTACAGCCTCCCATTGGGAGATGTGAGCCCAGAGGGAGGAGCCAAGCGTTCCTACCTGGATATAATCTGGAGATTCTGGAACACCAGCACGGCTTCTGCACTGGATTCCCCAGAGGAACAGTAGCTGCCTCTTCTTCCCCTGGATCTTCAGAGGCAGAGACTGCACCCTTCTCCAGGATCCCTGCTCCAGCAGAACCACCCCTGACACTGCAGGAGGGCTGAGCCACAATTCCAATGGCACTGCTGCCAGCACCCTGACCCACAGGGTGTCAGCTTGAGTTCTGACTCTGGCAGTTTTTGTTTGGTTTACTGCATTGTTTATTTTATCTTTTTATTTTTTCCCTATTAAAAGAACTGTTATTTCCTGCTCCCATATTTTTTTTTTGCCTGAGAGCTCCTTAATTTAAAATTTACAGCAATTCAGAGAGGTGGGGAGTTCACATTCTCCATTTCAGGGGAGGCTCCTGCCTTCCTTAGCAGGCACCTGTCTTTTGAAACTAAGACACACAGACACCTCTGGCACTAGCCCCTGCCCTCCAACTTCCATTCCCAGCCTCCCACATTCTCAGCCTCCCTGGACACTCCTGGGACACCCAAACCTGGCATTTTTATCACCCTGGCACTGCACCTGCAGCAATCCCATCATTCTCACCCCTTCCCTGAGGGTTTTTGTGTTTTACACTTCAGTAACTCTCCCCTACAGCGCTCAGTTCATCCACAGACCTTAAAAACAGGCTAAACTGCTGCTTTTATTTTGTCCCTCTTAAAAACAGAAAAAAAAAACCTGTTACGGTTGTTTGATCAATCCCACCAGAATTATTGCTACCACAGATCTTTTAAAACTGAAATTAAGGGGTTGAAATTGCATTTTAAGTCGCTTGGGGAACTCCCTTCCCCAAACCATGGATTTACGCATCTTATCCATCCCATTTTACTGCCACAGAGTTGCCAGTTTAATTCCCAAGCAGGCTTTAGTGCCTTTGCCTGCCACAAATGAGAGGACAATGTTTGCCCTAAGCTAACACAGACCAACGATGCTGCTTGGGGGTTGTGGGAGAGAAAAACAGATTATCTGTTTGTTTTGGTGATGAACATTGCTGGAATCAGCAGGCAAATCCTGATGCAAGCAAGGGGCGATGGTTTTAAACTAGAAGTTTAAAAAGTGGAGAGATTTGAAGAAATTGGGAAGAAATTCTTTCCCTGCTGCCATTTCCCCATCCCTGGAAGGGTCCAAGGCCAGGTTGGACACTGGGCTTGGAGCACCCTGGGACAGTGGGAGGTGCCCTGCCATGGCACTGGGTGGGATTTAAGGTCCCTCCAACCCTGCCGCGGCCAGGTGGAGGGGAGAAACACACCGATGCGATGCGGGTAAGCTTATTGCATCTATCAGCTACTAATATACAGTAAAACCGCACGCAGAATATGATGGATCCTCCGCTTTGTTCACGAGCTGGCATTTCTCTGCATATTGGTTGCCAACCTCTATTGGTTGCTACATATGATAACTCTAAGTTTTTTTTCTACTGATTTATGATAAGCTTGGCACATGTCTCTATTTTTCTTTCCTCAAGGACACCGTAACTGCCACAGCTACTTCCCATGCCTGCAACCCCCAACACAACCCAAACCATCTCAAGATTTTCCAAAATCACCCAAACCCAGAGCTGAGTCCCCAGAGCCCCTTCAGGAGGGGTTGGCAGCCTGTGCACAAACTCTGCTACACCTGGAGGGCTCTCCAGGTAATTGCTTCAGAAAGAGAATTAGCCAGATTAATTTAGGTACAAAGGGCCACGTTTTAATTGGCATCAGACTCTCCAGGGCTGTTCCATGGGGCTGGGAATAAAGGGAATAAAGGGTCCCCAGGCATTGAATACACCAACACATCACACTGGAGACAAAAATTAATGACACCATAAAACACTCCCTGGTGCATCCTAAAGCAAAACTGGCCATATTTATAAATTAAAACTTTGCATTTCCAAGCCTCCTACTGGCAGCAGCTGTACTGAGGCAGGAATTGCTGAAAGCCCAAAAACACAACAAACCAACCTGAAAAAAAAACCAAGAGAACAACAGCCCCGGCAAAGAGATTTTCTTCTTTATCAATTCCAGCTCCTGATAAATGACTGATGTAAGTTGGTATTACCAGGCTGGCAGCAAACTTGTTATTTTTGAACTTGTTCTCAAGATACAGGATAATACATTGTGGATATTGATGTTCTGTTGACAATCCTTTGACCTTGCAAAATTTCATGGAAGACAAATGCACAGGCCATGGACTGAGCTGCAATATTTTTTTAATGACAGGCCAGAGAAGATTGAAGGAGAAGTTCCCAACCCCGAATCAATCATTATTTCTCACTGCCTTCACAGCTGAGAAGAAGTGCTTGATAAATGACAGTATTCTAAAATTTACCCAATCAAAACTTAGCCTAGAAGTCCTAATGTCAAAATCCTACACTTGCACACATTGTTTTGACAAGGAAAATCACAGGGTTGGCAGAACCTGCTTCACCCAAATGAGATTCCTTGGAGCTGGTGGAGAGCAAACTGGGAGCCAAGGTCTGTCTGTGGGAGCAGCTCCCAGGGAGCCTCTCCCAGCCAGGAAAGTGCTGCTGCTGCAAAAATGGGAAATGCTGAGCTGCAAAACTCTGTGGGCTTGAAAAGCCAGGTGTCTGCTGAGGAAGGCAGGAGCCTCTCCTCAAATGGAAAATGCAAACCCCCTCCCGCTGAATTATTGTAATTTTGAAATGAAAGGGCTCTCAGGCAAAGATATGGGAGTAGGAATAACAGCTCTTTACTAGGGAAATTAAAAATACAAATGCAATAATATTTTAATACTATTAAAATAAATGTGTATATATACAAAAATATATATATTTTATATATATCTTATCTGTCTATTTATTTATATATATGTATATATAACCTATCTATCTATATCTCTATCTATACACATATATATACATATGTGTATATATATATATATATATATATATATATATATATATAAAAAACCCTGCCAGAGTCAGAGCAGTCCCTGCCCCCTGTGTGTCAGGGGGTGGCACAGCCCCATCCCATGGGGGCTCAGCCCTCCTGCAGTGCCAGCTGTGCTGCTGCTGCAGCAGGGATCCTGCACAAGGGGGGAGTTTTCCTCTGCAGCTCCAGGGCTGCTGCAGATGGGCCTGGGCTCCCTCTGGCAATGCAGGGCAGCAGAAAGCTGCTCCTCTGGCAATGCACTGGGCAAAGGCTGCTGTGCTGCTCCAGGCTCAGATTGGATCCAGGTAGGAATGCTTGGCTCCTCCCCTGGGCGCAGCATCTCCCCATGGGATGCTGGAATTGGATCAGCCCTGCAGGGACACTCAGTGGCCATGGACAGCAGAGATCTCCTGGAGGGAGGGTTGGCTGTGGGGGAGATAAAGAAAAACTGCCCCATGGACAGCAGAGAGCTGCCCCACCTCTGACAGGTGGGGATAGAACACACACCCCCATTTCCAACCTGAGACAAGAACTCACCTGGGATCTGTTCACAGCTTTAGAACCCCAGGATGGGCTCCTGGCAGGGACCTTCAATCCCAGCCCAGCCCTGCCACAGGCAGGGACACCTTCCTCACCCTCACCCCTGTCACCCTGGGCTGCCCCATGGGGTCATTCCAGCCAGGAAGGGACAGAGACACAAGGGAGGGGTTTGCACAGCTCTGGGATCTCCGAAAACACCCAAGCCAAACCAAATTCCCTAAAAAAAAAAAGCAGGAAGGAGTGTCCTGCAGTGGTGCTCTGGGACTGAGAGGGGTCAGAGACACAGAAGAGAGTCTTCCCTGGCAGAGGGTGGGAGGTGTCCCTGCCCACAGCAGGGGTGGCACTGGATGGGCTTTAACTCCTTTCCATCAAAACCATTCCATATTCTAAATTATGTCCTTAATTAAACCTTTCTGCTGCAGCAGCATCCCCACCCCAGGGCTGCCCAGCACAGACTGAGTCCCAGCTGTGACATCCCACAGAATTCCCATTTCCCTGTTCTGCTTTGTCACAGTGCTCCAATCCCACAGAATTCCCATTTCCCTGTTCTGCTTTGTCACAATGCTCCATCCCACAGAATTCCCATTTCCCCATCCCTGTTCTGCTTTGTGCTCCAATCCCACAGAATTCCCATTTCCCCATCCCTGTTCTGCTTTGTGCTCCATCCCACAGAATTCCCATTTCCCATTCCTGTTTTGCTTTGTTCTCTAGTCCCCCAGAATTCCCATTTCCCTGTTCTGCTTTGTCAGGTGCCCCAATCCCACAGAATTCCCATTTCCCCTCCCCTGTTCTGCTCTGTCACCGTGACCTGTGCTCCCAGGACTCAGCCACTGCCACCCCTGGTGTGTGTCACCTCCTGCTGCTGAATTATTTATGGCCCTTCCAGCAGCCAGCAGCCATCTGGCACTGGGAGAAAACAAACACAGCAAGAGGCAGCTTGGAAAGGCATTTTATGAAAGGGAAAATGGGCCCTGAAGAAGGAAATGAGGTTTTGTCTTGGATCAGCTCCTCATGGAAGGGGATTTTCACCCACAGCTCGTCGTGCATGGCCCCCTGGGGAAAGGGAAAGGAAAATAAGAGAGCAGGGAGGAAAACAGGCAGCCTGCGAGCTGGGTTCAGTGCAAGGGCTCAGGTAACAGAGAGACAGAAATAGAGCAAACCCCCTGAGGGATGCCAGGCACGCTGCTGTGTCCTGGAGATGTGACAGTGTCACAGAGCCCCACTCTGCTGGGTCTGGAGATGTGACAGTGCCCACAGCCCCACACTGCCGTGTCCTGGAGATGTGACAGTGCCCAGTGCCCCACACTGCTGTGTTTGGAGATGTGACAGTGCCCCCCGCCCCACACTGCCGTGTCCTGGAGATGTGACAGTGCCCACAGCCCCACACTGCCGTGTCTGGAGATGTGACAGTGCCCCACACTGCTGTGTCCTGGAGGTGTGACAGTGCCCACAGCCCCACACTGCTGTGTCCTGGAGATGTGACAGTGCCCAGTGCCCCACACTGCCGTGTCCTGGAGATGTGACAGTGCCCCACACTGCTGTGTCCTGGAGATGTGACAGTGCCCAGTGCCCCACACTGCTGTGTCTGGAGATGTGACAGTGCCCACAGCCCCACACTGCTGTGTCCGGGAGATGTGACAGTGCCCAGAGCCCCACACTGCCATGTCCTGGAGGTGTGACAGTGCCCACAGCCCCACTCTGCTGGGTCTGGAGATGTGACAGTGCCCCACACTGCTGTGTCCTGGAGGTGTGACAGTGCCCCACATTGCTGTGTCCTGGAGATGTGACAGTGCCCAGTGCCCCACACTGCTGTGTCCTGGAGATGTGACAGTGCCCACAGCCCCACACTGCCGTGTCTGGAGATGTGACAGTGCCCACAGCCCCACACTTCTGTGTCCTGGAGGTGTGATGGTGCCCCAGAGCCTGGGGAGCCCTGGGGCTGAGCCAGAGGCACTGCAGGCACCACTCAGCAATCACTGGGGTTTGGTTTCCATTGGATTGGTGCCCAGGTGGTTTTCATTGATGCTCTGGCCTCTCCCTGTCCCATGGGGATGCGCTTCCAGCCCTCCACAGCCCCAGCACTGCTCTTGGGCACTGCCCTGTGCCAGAGCCACAGAATTCCAGAATGGTTTGGGTCCAAAAGACCTGAAATCCCACCCAGTGCCACCCCTGCCATGGCAGGGACACCTCCCACTGTCCCAGGGTGCCCCAGTGTCCAGCCTGGCCTTGGGCACTGCCAGGGATCCAGGGGCAGCCACAGCTGCTCTGGCAATTCCAGCCCAGCCAGGAATTCCCAATTCCCAATCTCCCATCCATCCCTGCCCTCTGGCACTGGGAGCCATTCCCTGGCTCCTGTCCCTCCATCCCTTGTCCCCAGTCCCTCTCCAGCTCTCCTGGAGCCCTTCAGGCAGTGGGGATGTGTCCCCAGCCATGGGCTGGCTCCTGGTGCCAGCCCCAGTGTCCTCTGTGATCCCCCAGCGTGGTGGAACAAGAACCCAGCAAGTGAAATCATCCTGCCTGGGAGGGGCAGCTCTGTCCCTGGAGGTGCCCTGTGGGCTGCAGGTGCCCTGGAGCAGCCTGGCACAGGCACAGCAGCTGTGCTGGTCACCAGCGCTGTCCTCTCGGTGCCACAGCCCCTGCTGCTGGCCCAGGGACCTGTCCGAGGCTGCCCACACGCTGCAAAGCTGCCAGGGTGGCACTGGGCACTGCCTGGCCCAGCAGCCTGGCACCAGCAATGACAACAGGCTGCTGCTTGAATCCTGCCCCGAGCGCCCCCAGGCACACAGAGCACTCCTGCTCCAGCCCTGCCTGTCTCAATCCTCCTCCCCTGCCCAGCTGACATTGTCTCTCCAGAAAATGGAGGGATGTGGACATCTGTGCTTCCATCAGCTGCTTCCCAAGCCATGGGACTTCTCTGAGCTCCCACACAAACCCCGCACACTGAGCTCCCACACAAACCCCTCACCCTGAGCTCCCACACAAACCCCTCACACCCTGAGCTCCCACACAAACCCCTCACACTGAGCTCCCACACAAACCCCTCACACACTGAGCTCCCACACAAACCCCGCACCCTGAGCTCCCACACAAACCCCTCACACTGAGCTCCCACACAAACCCCTCACACTGAGCTCCCACACAAACCCCTCACACTGAGCTCCCACACAAACCCCCACACACTGAGCTCCCACACAAACCCCCCACACTGAGCTCCCACACAAACCCCTCACACTGAGCTCCCACACAAACCCCTCACACTGAGCTCCCAAACCCCTCACACTGAGCTCCCACACAAACCCCTCACACTGAGCTCCCACACAAACCCCTCACACTGAGCTCCCAAACCCCTCACACTGAGCTCCCACACAAACCCCCCACACTGAGCTCCCACACAAACCCCTCACACCCTGAGCTCCCACACAAATCCCTCACACCCTGAGCTCCCACACAAACCCTGCACCCTGAGCTCCCACACAAACCCCTCACACTGAGCTCCCACACAAACCCCTCACACCCTGAGCTCCCACACAAATCCCTCACACCCTGAGCTCCCACACAAACCCTGCACCCTGAGCTCCCACACAAACCCCTCACACTGAGCTCCCACACAAACCCCTCACACTGAGCTCCCAAACTCCTCACACACTGAGCTCCCACACAAACCCCTCACACTGAGCTCCCATACAAACCCTGCACCCTGAGCTCCCACACAAACCCCTCACACTGAGCTCCCATACAAACCCCTCACACTGAGCTCCCACACGAACCCCTCACACTCTGCCCTCCCTGGGCCAGCCCCTGCCCGTGGGCTCCTGGTGGGGACAATGCCCCCAGACCCCTCCCCATGCTGGAGGAGGCAATCAGGGATGGCACTTCACTGTGGTGGTGGTGCCGCTCCTCTCCAAATTTCACATCACCATGGTGGTGCCACGTTCCAAATTTCACATCACTGTGGTGGTGCCACTTCTCTCCAAATTTCACATCACCATGCTGGTGACCCTTCTCTCCAAATTTCACATCACCGTAGTGGTGCCACTTTCCAAATTTCCCATCATGATGATGGTGCCACTTTCCAAATTTCACATCACCATGATGGTGCCACTTTCCAAATTTCCCATCACCGTGGTGGTGCCACTTTCCAAATTTCACTCCTCCTCCCATGATGAGCTCAGTGATCCATGACTGCCGTACAGCATCCACCCAGCAGCACTGCTGGGCTTTTAGAGCCAGCGCTGCTGCTAAGGCTCCCAGCAAATGCCTTCCCTGTCAGCTGCTCACTCCCAGCTGCCAGCAGCCACCGTTTGCATGTGTCAGGGCCATCTTGCTGCCCTAAATCCGAGCCCATCACCATTTGGAAGCAGCACAGCCAACAATAAACAGTCTGGGGGAGGCTGCAGTCCAAAAAAACCACTCCAGTCTTCACTGGGAGTTGTGGGGAGCAGCAAAAGCTGTCCTGACAAAAGGGAATGGCTTCAGGCTGGAGGAGGTGGATTTAAATGAGATTTTAGGAAGGAATTCCTGGCTGGGAGGGTGGGCAGGCCCTGGCACAGGGTGCCCAGAGCAGCCCCTGGATCCCTGGCAGTGCCCAAGGCCAGGCTGGACATTGGGGCACCCAGGGACAGTGGGAGGTGTCCCTGCCATGGCAGGGGTGGCACTGGGGGGATTTAAGGTCCTTTGCATCCCCAGTGCTTCTGGGATTCCATGACACAGCCCTCAGTCATCGCCAGTTTTTCTGTCCCATCCCAGACAAAAACCTGATTACGACTGGCCCACACTTAGATGGAAATATTCCAATAATTTATCTTCACCTCCAAATTTTTAAACAGAGATCTTAAAACAATCCTCCTTGGGAAATATCAAATCCTGTTCCTCTGCCCATGAGTTTGGTGGAGCAGATATGCAGGGATGACTTCAGCTAAGCTTCCAAAAACCTCTTTTTTCACCAACACGTTTTCCAGAGTTGATTATCCAGCTCAGAGTTTCCCTGTGAGGTGGCAGCCCCTCATCTCCCAGCTCCAGCACTGACCCTTCATCCCCATGGGAAAAACAGCAGATGGGATGCTGCCCTTGTGGTAATTCACTTGGAAACTTTGGAAGGAATTAGAGACAGGACCTCTGAGCTGGTTTTGATGATGTGTATTATTTTTGGTTTGTTTTTGGTTTATTTTCTTATCTTCTACACAGGCAGGAAGGGTGAGTTGGGCTCACATCTTCACTGCATGGCTCAGAAGGTTACAGGACCCTCAGTTACAAGACCTTTTAAGGAGTTATTGACCAATAAAACACTGCCAACAAGGATATTTATGTTTTTGACCAATCTTTAAATATTTTGTCATATGGACTCATGCTACAGTGTGAGCTTTCTTAGCCACTCATGTTATGGCACACAAACCCACAGTGCTGCATTCTAAACTCCTTGTTTACCTCTGGAACTACTTTTATTTTTATATCTTAAACTCTAAAACTATAAACTTTCCTTTCCTTAGCTCAACGTGTCTCTGCTTTAAACTGTAAATCCACATTCTCACTTCTGGCACCTCAGTTTGGGAGCCTTTCCCAAGGTCTCAGACCAAATCCTGGGTTTATTCTCAGCTTTGGCTCACAGGCCCAAGCTCTGAGAGTTCCCTGCATTTCAGATTCCAGCATGCTCTCAGGGCCAGCAGCCAGGATTTGTGCCCCAAATCACAGGGCTGTGGGAAGGGTGTGGCAGTCCTGGAGTGCTGCAGACAGGTACAAGAATTATAAAAGGCCTCATTAAATTAGGGCTGCTCTGTTAAACTGATGCCAGGCCTGTCACTTCTTCTAAGTGCAGCTGAGTAATTTGCAAGTTCCCATGCAAAAACAATCTCAGGTATGAAAGGTTCATTAACACAAACTATTCTTAGGTGGAAAACAGCTAGCACCTTCATAAACAGTAAGATCTGTCTCATGAGAATCAGTAGGAAAAAAAATGTAAACTAACTGAAAATACAGAATTTGATAGATATGCAAGATCCAACGAACCCAGTGTGAATGCATTGTCCATCAATAACATCTGACACCGGGCCTTTTGATAATCCCATAAAATGTGACCTACACAATAAAGATTGGGCTTTTCTGCATGAAGAAAATGGCGTCTTGGCTGCTTTATGGCAACACTGGAGCTGCTCTGAGCCTGGGAAATGCAGGGAGAGGCACAAGGAAGCCCCAGGACAGGGATAAGGAACAGGGTTTGGATCTGGACTGCTTCACCTGCAGAGCGAAAACATGGCTGCACTTCTATGTACCCACTTTAAATTTAAATAATCTAAAAGTTCTTGAGCACTGGCCATTCCTGCGTGGAGCCTGCAAAGGCTTTCCCTCCAGAAATATCCCATTCCAACATGGACACACAAACCTGTTAATCCCAAATACAATAATAGACTACAATACATAATAATAATAATAGAATTAATACAATAGAAACACATAATAATACATAACATATAATAATTATTATAATATAATATAATACAACATTTTATATTATATTATTATATAATATATAATAAAATAATAAAATTATATATGATATTATCATATAATATATATTCTATAACATTATATTTTTATATAATATAATATAATATAATATAATATAATATAATATAATATAATATAATATAATATAATATAATATAATATAATATAATATAATATAATATAATATAATATAATATAATATAACATTACATTATATTATATTATATGTAATATATAATTATTGTATATAATGGTATATTATTATATCTTATTATATAATAAAAGTATTATAATATAATGTTTTATTATATTATTATATTATTATACATAATAGAATAGAATGGAATAGAATTATTATATATAATGACTATAAGAATTATTAAAACATAACCATAGAATTAATACAACAGAAAGGACTGATAGGGAAATGTGAGCATCCTCCCTTTTCTTGGACCTATCCTCTCATTTTGTGCAAAAAAAAAAAAAAGTTTGCTGAACAAAATATCAGTGGAATTCTCACCAAGGGAAGAGAAAGATGGGTTGTGAAGGGTTGTGCTGGGTCAAAGCACAGCTTCAGGAGGTCACAAACATGTCCAGCTCATGGTGAGCTGTACCTCAAGCTGAGCTCCTGTGCCAGCAGCCCCAGCTCCGTGCTGCTCCCTCTCCCCTCCCAGAGTCCTTTCAGGCTCTGTTAAGTTTCCCACTGTGAGGTTCCCCATAAAGGAGCAGGGTTAACTGTGTAAGGACAGGGATTAACACAGGATTTCTTGCTCAGTCCCAAATTCCCCTTTGGGCAGGGAGGGAGGCACCTGGTGTGCCCCTCCCTGCAGCTGCCTGGGCAGAGAGCTGATATCTGCTGGGCTCACACTGGGCAAATCCCCTGGAAAATTCCAGTTCTCTATCTCTTTCCCCATTTTTTTAAATCTGTTTGTGCCAGGCTCAGCTACCAGAGGTGCACGGATGCGCTGAGCATCATTGCCTTTCCTTAGGAAACTGCCTGAGTGGTGGCAACACCTGCAGTGCCAGGGCCTCTGAGGCTGCCTGAGATCGCCAGGTGGCACAAAAGCCAAGGCCAGCCATGTGAAAGCACCCCCCACACAAGGCCCTGAGTTTCCTCAGGATAATCATGCCCAGATCCAGCCTCTGGCATGAGGAAACCTCCTTCCTCGCTGGGGTTTTTGAGAGATTGTGTTCAAAAGTGGTAAGGTACCAAAGACTGAGCTGGGTCCAGGCTGTGCAAGGACTCCCTGACTCCTTTCTGTTTGTCCTGGGACACTGCAGGACAGAATTTATGGAATACAACAGAACCCCAGGATCCCTGGGGCTGGCACAGCCCTCCCAGCCTGGGGAGTCCCAGCTGTGCCCAATGCCCATCCTGTCCCCAGCCCAGAGCTCTGAGTGCCACCCCCAGGAATTCCTTGGGCACCTCCAGGGATGGGGACTCAAACCAGAGCACAGATATTCATGGATAGTGAAGGTTGGAAAAGACCTCAAAGTTCATCCAACCATTCCCCAGCCCTGCCAAGGCCACAACTGCCCCGTGTCCCCAGGTGCCACATCCACAGGGATTTGAAATCCCTCCAGGCATGGGGACTCCACCCTGTACCTGTGCCAGGGCTGGGGAACCCTTTTAGGGAGGAAATTTTCCCAAATATCCAATCTAAACCTCACAGAATCCCTGAGGCTGGAAAAGAGCTCCAAGATCAGAGTCCCAGCTGTGCCCAATGCCCACCCTGTCCCCAGCCCAGAGCTCTGAGTGCCACCTCCAGGGGACACCTGCAGGGATGGGCACTGCAACCCTCCCTGGGCAGTGCCAAGGCCTGAGCCCCCTTTCCATGGGGAAATTCCTGCTGTGCCCACCCTGAGCTGCCCTGGCCCAGCCTGAGGGCGTCTCCTCTTGTCCTGTTGAAATCTGGGAGGTGATGGATGAGCACCCACTGCTAACCCCAGGCTCCTGAGCTGGAGATGCAGCCACAGAGGAGCCCAGCCCTGCTGCAGGACCCAGCCCTCCTCACTGGCACTGAGAGGGGAACCTTGTTCTTCCCTCAGCTCTGACCAAATTATGTCACAGAATCCCAGAATTGTTTTGGCTGGAAGGGACCTTAATGCCCATTTTGTGCCACCCCTGTCCTGGGCGGGGACACCTCCCACTGTCCCAGGCTGCTCCAATCAAGGCTGTTAATTG
Organism: Camarhynchus parvulus; assembly: GCF_901933205.1. NCBI lineage: Eukaryota > Metazoa > Chordata > Aves > Passeriformes > Thraupidae > Camarhynchus > Camarhynchus parvulus. Next base: position 61,318,920 of record NC_044575.1, on the reverse strand, counting down.
TCCTTGTAAAACATCATCAGATCTCTGAGTGGTTTTTGAAGAGAAATGCTATCACACGTCTGTGTTTGATGTATTTGACATATTTAGAACAAACAAAAGGTCAGCTCTGAGAGCCCAGACAGAGAGATTTCATTTCTCATTATCCCCGATGCTTTAATGACCGTGAGGATTTCTCAGGTTGAACAACACACAGGACAACGTCCTTCAGGCAGGGTCCTCATCTCAAAGCCACCAGCTGGGAACTGAGGTGACATGAGGAGGAAACACCCAGCAAAAATCCATTGGTGGGGTGAGGAGAGAATAAACACCCAGCAAAAATCCATTTGTGGGGCTGAGGAGAGAACAAATACCCAGCAAAAATCCATTTGTGGGGCTGGGGAGGGAACACCCAGCAAAAATCCATTGGTGGGCTGAGGAGAGAACAAACACTCAGCAAAAATCCATTGGTGGGCTGAGGAGAGAACAACCAGCAGAAATTCATTGGTGGGGCCGCAGCAGCCGGTTGGTAGCGAGTGCAGCTCTCCTGCAGCACTGAGGAGCCGTCAGCAGCCTGCTGAAAATAGTGAGTAACGGCAGAGTAACAGAGGAGTAAGAGTGGAGTAACAGCAGCGTAAAAGCAGGATGACAGCAGAGTAAGAGCAGAGTAGGAGAGGCGAAGCAGCAGAGTAAGAGCAGGATAAGAGCGGAATAACAGCAGAGAAAGGTGGAGTAACAGCGGAATAAAAGTGGAGTAACAGTGGAGTAGCAGCGGTGTAAGAACAGAGTAACAGTGGAGTAAGAACAGAGTAATAGCATAGTTATAGCAGAGTAACAGCTGAGTAACAGAAGAGTAACAGCAGAGAAACAGCAGAGTAAGACAGAGAAACAGTGGAGTAAGAGCAGAGTAAGAGCAGAGTAACAGTGGAGTAACAGCAGAGCAACAGCAGAGCAACAGTGGAGTAAGAGCAGCAATAAACGGAGTGGAAACACCTTGGGCATGGAGACACTCAAACTGTGGGAGAGGAACGGGCAAATGGGGACACTGGGGTGGGACAGGGACAGCCACCACGGGGTGACAGAGGGATGGGCAAATGGGGACACTGGGCTGGGACAGCCACTGTGGGGTGACATGGGGTGCAGCAGGAGAGGCACGGGTGGGCAGAGGGAGAGGGGACAGCCAGGCTGGGCTGTGTCACAGCCCCGGGGACAGGCTGGGGCAGTGTCACAGCCTCGGGGACAGCCAGGCTGGGCGGTGTCACAGCTCAGGGGACAGCCAGGCTGGGCAGTGTCACAGCCCCGGGGACAGGCTGGGGCTGTGTCACAGCTCAGGGGACAGCCAGGCTGGCCTGTGTCACAGCCCCGGGGACAGGCTGGCGCTGCTGATCCTGCAGGTGCAGTTTGCAGGGCGAGCAGCCGTGCAGGACAGAGCGAGAGCTCCTCCTCCCCGCAGTGGCCATCCCCTAACAGGAGATCCTGTACTAAACCCCGAATCCCCCCTGAGCCCCCGCCCCAAACCTGCCCCTGGCCCCGCAGGTGAGCACACAAAGCCTGAGCTGCTGGGCTCACACCTGCAGAGCAGGACACCAGGATGAGCTGCCAGCACACGTGGTGACAGCAGATTTTTCATTGTTACAGAGTCGTGGGAAAATGTGATAAAAGAGCTTTTCAACGCTGAATTGAGTGAAGGAATTGGCTCGAGAGGGTGGGCAGGCCCTGGCACAGAATTCCCAGAGCAGCCCCTGGATCCCTGGCAGTGCCCAAGGCCAGGCTGGACATTGGGACACCCTGGGACAGTGGGAGGTGTCCCTGCCATGGCTGGGGTGGCACTGGGGGGGGTTTCATGTCCCTCCCAACCCAAACCACTCTGAGATTCAATGATTACAAGTAAAAAACTGGGAGAGGGAGTTTCAGTAACCTCAAGGCTGCAGCAGGGCGTGGTCCTACACATAAATTTGGAAACTCTCCCTACCCCCATGGAGCATTTGATTTCTTTTTGGGTCTGCAGAGAGCACAACAACCTCAGATGAACCTTTACACCAATTACTGAACTTTTCTTGCCATCCTTATTTAAATGATACAATTATCTCCCAATTTGCTGCCTACTTAGCTGGTTGTGTTATTTCTGTTATTATTCTCATCATATCTCTTCCCCTCTTTTTCTTTTCTCTTATTTTTTCCAGCTCACAATTGCTTCCACTGTATTCTCTGATTACCGCTGTATTTAATCTTCTTCTGTAACAAGCCAAAAAAAATCCCCCACAAGCTGCAGTGCAGCTCCAGCAGGAGAACAAGCCCTGCTCCTCATTATCCTGGGCACCCTTTGTCCCTGCTGCTGGCCCTGCCCGGGTGTTTGTGACTGTCCCCCTGCCTCCCCTGCCCTCCTGTCCCAGCCTGCCCGAGCCCCTCTGCTCTCCTGACTCCTGCCCAGCTTTGGGTTTCTGTTTTCCTGCCCTGCTCACACCCCTGGGTGGTGTTGGGGTGTGAGGATGTGAGAAATGCATGTATTTTATGATTGGCTTTTCGCAAATATTAAAATGAATATTATATGTGTTGTGTTAGCAAGTAATGCTGTATTAATTCTCTTAAGTACTGTACAGTTTTAGGTTATAAAAAATTGTTAAAATAGAAACTATGCTATATAAGGTGCTTTGTTTAAAAGAAAGGACTCGCAGCGAGATAACAGCCACAGGACACCTAAATCTTTCAGAAGAGAAGAATTTATTTCTTTCCTATCACAAGAAACAAACTGCTTCCCGCCTCGAAGGTGCCATGGGTGTTAGAAAGGAGAAGCTGACACTGACCAGACAAAAATCCTGTGTTTGAATGGGATTTATGCATCATGTATGAAGTGTGTGAATATGCAACAGGCTATTGCTCTTAAGGATTACACCTTTTGTTAGAGATGTGTCCTTTTTCCCGGGCCCGTGCTGCCTGGAAAAAGGTACCCGGACGTCCGTAACTCTTTGTCTTTATTGTCTCATATTGTCCTAACCTAGCTTGTCTAAATTATTATTACTCTAATTGTATTACTATTTTTATAACCATTTTTTATTACTATTAAACTTTTAAAATTTTGAAAACAAGTGATTGGCGTTTTTCACAAGGAGCCCCTTTTGCTGTTCCTGCTGTGCGTGAGAGAGCTCTTCCCCTCTGCCTTGATTTTAGCAGAGCAGCCACAGAGGAGAACAAGTCAGCCCTCGAGAGGTGGAGGGGGCAGAGCAGGAGAGGGAGGAATTCCCTTCGCCGGGACGGGAGGAGCTCAGGAGACAAAGGGTGAGCTCGGCTGCGTGTCCCTGTGTGCAGACACCGATGTCAGGGGGACATCTGCAAATCAGGGAATGATTTAGCTTGGAAAAGCCCTCCAAGTCCCTCGAGTGCAGCCTTTGTCCCAGCTCTGCCGAGCGCCACATCCACAGGGATTTACATCCCTCCAGGGAAGGGGACCCCTCCCCTTCTCTGGGTGGCTGAGGGGGCACTCAGGGAGTTTATCTTGTTCACATCTGCTTCAAATTAACCCTTCCCTCCGTTTCCAACAGGGGATTCGGTGGCAAGGGGATTTCAGAGGGGGGCTCTGGAGCAGGGGGTGCCCTGTGCCCGTGCTGGGGAATGTCTGGGGCCATGGGCAGTGACAGGGCATGCTGAGGCTCTCTGGGGGCTCCGCCCGCTCCTCCTGCCCAAATCTGCTCCTGATGAAGTCTCCAAGTGTGAAGTCATGTGAGGGGAGCCAGCACAGCTGCCCAGGGAATGGTGGGGTACAGCACCAGCACTTTTCACTCCTGGGGGCAGCAGGGGCAGCATCTCCTGCCCAGCACTCCGTGGCTGCACTTGACGATGCTGCAGGTCCTGTCCAAGCTAAATAATCCTGATTGCACTCAGCATGGCGCCTCCCACTGTCCCAGGGTGCCCAAGTGTCCAGCCTGGCCTTGGGCACTGCCAGGGATCCAGGGGCAGCCACAGCTGCTCTGGCAATTCCAGCCCAGCCAGGAATTCCCAATTCCCAATCCCCCATCTAAACCTACTCTCCATGACTGCCTCATTCCCTGAGCCTCTAATTCAGGATAAATCTCTATATAAGGTAGATGAAGGAACATCCCTGCCCTTTCCCAAATGTTCCTTTCCTCTCCACACCAGCAGCAGGGGCTTTGAAGTCGTCTCCTGTGGGCTTTGCTGTCTGCTGCTCTGCAGAGCCCAGGACAGAGCAGAGCTGGGGGGTGCAGGGCTGGGGGAGGCAGGCAGGGAAGGAGGGAGGGAAGGTTAAAAGCCTCTGACAATAGGCAAGGATTCCCAAATAATATCCTGCCACGCTTGGTTAGAGCCCGACTCCAGTCGTGGAGTCATGGCTGCTGCACATAATGATGTAACTGTAATTGCTTCTCTCCACAAAGGTATTAAATTAAATTCACAAAATGTCAAGGTCCTTTGCATTTAAGTACAACTCAGCAGGGGTTTAGTGGCTATTACTCGCAGCCCTTTAAACGGGCTGATGTCAGTTATTTGTCCAGCTTGGGCTCTGAAGCTGCCAAGACAACAAAAACACTTCAGGGTGTGCCTGGGCTCCATTTCCTGGCATTTGGAGCGGGGAGGGGAGGCCTCCCCCTCCGTGTGCCCCGATAAAGGGAGGGGCTGGCAGCAAATGCCAGCTGGGTGCCTTGGGAAGGTGTCCTGAGCTGGTGGGACGCGCTCAGGTCTGCAGGGTCCCGGTGGAGCTGTCCCAGACAGGGACAGGGCGGCACCTCAAACAGAGCCTGCCTGGGGGCTGGGGCTGCAGGGGGGCTCAGACTGAGGGGAGGGGGCACCCCAGGACAGCCCTGGGGAGTCCCAGCCCGCGGGTCTGCTGAGATTGCACCGAGTTCAGCCACAGCTGAGATGCTGCTTTTCTGCCATTTCAGGTCGCTTCCAGCAGTGCAGGAGTAAAATTTGGAGTAGACCAGATCCTTAAGCCCAGAATTATTAGATCTGGAAATAAATTGGGGAAAGAACTGCTTTTTCATGTGCAAACACTCCTGCAAAAATGACAGATGGCTCCAGTGGCCCCAAAAGTGACAGATGGCTCCAGTGGCCCCGTGCACATCTGGGTGCTGACAGCAAAATCTTCATCAGTATTTTATTAGAGCTGAGATTTTCCCAGGGCTGGAGGGACAGGACACAGGGAATGGCTCCCAGTGCCAGAGGGCAGGGATGGATGGGAGATTGGGAATTGGGAATTCCTGGCTGGGCTGGAATTGCCAGAGCAGCTGTGGCTGCCCCTGGATCCCTGGCAGTGCCCAAGGCCAGGTTGGACATTGGGACACCCTAGGACAGTGAGAGGTGTCCCTGTGTCTTGGTTTGATAAGGAAGTGAGTTTTTTGGGAGGTTGTGGTTGAATTAATCAGTGCTCAGATTTGAATATTAGCACCTGGTGTAGCTACTAAAGATATGGATACAGCTCTGAGAACACAGGGGGTTAAAAGTAAAGAACTCTCCGGGGAACTGCCTCTTGGTTCTGGTTGCTGAAACAGGTCAGAATGGTTTAGGAGGTTTTCATTCTAAGTTATGTGTGTGTTCCTTTTTATTTATAGTTGTACATTAATAACGTTTTTCTTTCTTTCTAAGCTTGAGCCTACATTGCTCTATTTCTAATCACATCTCACAACAAACACTGAAAAGAATGTATTTCCATAAAAACACTGGCATTATGCCAACATCAAACCATGACACCCTGCCATGGCAGGGGTGGCACTGGGTGCGGTTTGAGGTCCCTCTGAACCCAAACCTTTGTGGGATTTGATGTTTCTGTGGTAGCACAGCTGGGGTGGTGCTCCATGCCCACATCACAGGTGTGGAATGGGGGCACAGGGTGCCCAAAGTCACCTCCCAGAGCCCCAGTCCCCAGTGTGCAAACCCCAGCTGCACCTCCAGGCATTCCCAGAGCTCGTTCCCTTCCCTTCTGATTCCCAGGGCTCGTTCCTTTCACTTCTGCCACTGTGACATTTTCTGAAAAATCCTCTTTGCCCAAGATTTTCTCCTGGGAAGCTGAGAAACCTCAGAAAAGAATGAAAACAACAATTATCTGATTGCTTTGGAATGTGGTCTGGAGATGGTTTACCAACAGGTGAGTCTTTGACTGGTTCCATGTGAATTGTTTTTTATTAATGTCCAATCACCATCAGCTGTGTCGGACTCTCTGAGTCAGTCACAAGTTTTCCATTGTCATTCTTGCTAAGCCTTCTGATGTCTCCTTTCTCTTTCTTTAGTATAGTTAATTTAGTATAGCATTAATATAAAATATAATAATAATAGATAGGATAGGATAGGATAGGATAGGATAGAATAGAATAGAATAGAATAGAATAGAATAGAATAGAATAGAATAGAATAGAATAGAATAATAAATCAACCTTCTAAGAACATGGAGTCAGATTCTCATGTCTCTCCTCGTCCTGGGGACCTCACAAACAGCACACACCTCCATTTCCATCTCCAAAGTTTCCCTGCCAGGAGTGGATGGGTTTCCCAGAAAAGCTTCCTGCTGCAGCAGGGGCAGCTGGGGACAGAGGGGTCAGGGAAGAGCCTCCTTCCCGCTGCTTTGATCTCATTAAATGAAGATTTATAGGAAACACTGAGCCAATTAAGAAGATCAGGTATTGGATTATTAAAAACCTGTGGTGCTCAAGGGCTTCACCTCTGGGAGGTTCCTCCCCTCCTCCTCCTGCCAGAGTTCACAGCATGGACAACTGCAGAGGGAGGCTTGGGACTTTATAGTTGTTCACATATAATTTAAAATTATGCATATTTTCTATAGAATAGACAAATATATTTTCTATATATTTACTATATTACTATATAGTAAATATACTATATTATATTCTATATTATACTATATATTTATTATATTTACTATTATATTTGTAGGTGTTTGTCAATACATTGATTTACTATTATATTATATTTTGATTTGTCAAAATACATATATTATCTTTATTATAAAATATGGGAATATTATATTATATTATATTATATTATATTATATTATATTATATTATATTATATTATATTATATTATATTATATTATATTATATTATATTATATTATATTATATTATATTATATTATATTATATTATATTATATTATATTATATGTGTGTAAAGAAGCATATATAAAATATATGTTGTTTTATTTATAAACAAATAAATATATATTTATATTTTTATATATTATTTCTATATAAATATATAAAAAGAAATAAATAGCCAAATAAATCTGTAGTTTCTCCTGGCTCAGCTGGCAGGTGCCAGGTGAGTGACACTTGCCACAGGCACCAGCTGGTTGTTTTTTCTTGCTGGTTCGCTCAGTTCTGCTTTCCCCCTGTGGCTGGAGCAAGGCAGTGTGGTTTGGTGATGCCCCAACCATGATGGAATGGTTGGAGTTGGAAATGATTGGACACACAAGACAGATGATGGACTTTGGAGCTGTTAGCATAAGAGATTTGCTAATCAGGATGCCTTGGCAAGAACAAACACCTTGGAAGAGTGCAAGAAAATTAAATCAGACTGACTTACTGGAAAAGAAAATTTCTGTTGAAATCAAGAGATGCTGTAAAATGCATAACTTTGTTTATGTGAGGATGAACCCAATCATTGCAGTAAAACATGACTAGCCTTCCTAAAATAGTGTATGAGCATCCTAAAATAGTATATAAGCACGGGTAGTCCACAATAAATTTGGGTTCTTCTGACCATATTGGGGTCTCCTGTCTCTCTCATCATCACTGATAGGAAACGACCTCAGATCCCCTCCAGAGCCAGCCCTGCCATGGCAGGGACACCTCCCACTGTCCCAGGCTGCTCCCAGCCCCAGCACAAACAAAGACAGGGCTGGAATCAGCATTTCCAGGATCCAGCTCCTGGAATTTCTCTCCTCTCTGTGTGTGGTCTCACTGCTGAGCTGGAAAGTGATTTTTTTTTTTTTTTTTTTTTTTAATTTTCCTATTTTATTAAAAAATAATGGCTCCAGATTTGGCATCTCACAGCAGCAGCAATTTTCACTGCCGGGGGCAGCAGGGGCAGCATCTCCTGCCCAGCCCTCCGTGGTTACCCTCGATGAAGCTGCAGGTCCTGTCCCACCCAAACAACGCCGATGGCACTCAGCATGGCACAGATGGGCCCCAGTGCCCCTGCCTGCCTCTGCTGCCAGGGAATTCTGTGCCCCTGCTGCCAGCCCGGCTGGGAGGTGGCAGAGCAGGGTCTGGAAAGGCCCTGGGACAGAGAGAGAACCTGGAAAGGGGACACAGGAGCTGCTGCGAGGGATCCTGGGGTGCCCAGGTTGGAAGGGACCTTCCAGACCTTGAAGGGACATTAAGGGTTATTTGGTTCCACTCCCTTTGCATTTAAACATTTGAGCAGCCCCATTTCACCTGAGCTTTTTCTAATACATTATTTGATGGGTTTATTTCTATTCAGTCTTTTCACCAGCTTAAAAATTCCTCGCTCCTTTGCCAAGACCTTGAGAGATCATTGCCTTTGACTGAGAAAACCTTTCCAAAATCCTTTTCTTGGCTCAGGAAACAAAAGATCTCATGGAGCTCTGCAGCAAGGCGGGGGCTGCCCTTTGAAGCACCTGGCTATTTCTGGTCAGCACAAAGTTCAACTCGAGCCACCCCAGGAAGGCTTTTAAAGGGGTTTACAAAGAAATGTGAATTTCCTGAAGTGTGCTTGGAAATGTGAGTCCCTGCCCAGCCTGAGGGGACAGAAGAGCTGCGGTTCTTCAAATCCTGCTGGCCTGGGAATGGGGGTCAGAGCTCTTCCCCCTTTTGGTGGCTTCACACTCTGCCTGTGCAGGGCTTGAAGTGATTTCTAAAAAGGCAAAGTGCTAAAGCACAGGTCACCTGTGCCAGGGCCTTTCCTCCTTCACAGGCAACAATTCCCAGTTCCCAATTCCCAATCTCCCATCCATCCCTGCCCTCTGGCACTGGGAGCCATTCCCTGGCTCCTGTCCCTCCATCCCTTGTCCCCAGTTCCTCTCCAGCTCTCCTGGAGCCCCTTCAGGCCCTGCCAGGGGCTCTGAGCTCTCCCTGGAGCCTTCTCCTCTCCAGGGGAACATTCCCAGCTCTCCCAGCCTGGCTCCGGAGGAAACCATTCACGGGCAATCTGGGAATTGTCTTTAACAAACACAGAAGGGTTAGAGTGGGAACAGCAAAACAACAACAGAGGGAAGGGAAGGGAAGGGAAGGGAAGGGAAGGGAAGGGAAGGGAAGGGAAGGGAAGGGAAGGGAAGGGAAGGGAAGGGAAGGGAAGGGAAGGGAAGGGAAGGGAAGGGAAGGGAAGGGAAGGGAAGGGAAGGGAAGGGAAGGGAAGGGAAGGGAAGGGAAGGGAAGGGAAGGGAAGGGAAGGGAAGGGATCAAAGCAGGAGATTCCCCCTCCATCTGTGCCTGCTGAGCTTCAGCCCAGGACCTGGAGCCACCAAAATTCCATCTGGGCAATCCTAAGGAACCCATTCAGACAGAGCCCACCCAGCTCTGCTCCTGCCAGACCTGCAGCACCCAGAGCACTCAGTTATTCCTTAAAATATCCTCAAATATTCCTTAAAATAGTCTCAGTTATTCCTTAAAATATCCTCAGATATTCCTTAATATCTGCTTCCAGTGTAGGAGGTACTGATGGGAAGCCCCAGACTGGAGGAAGATTCTCTCAATCTAAGTATAAAATAGAGGGAAATTTGAAAGATCTCAGACTTAATATGTAAAATATATTCCCTGGCCCTGCACTGAGAAAAATTCCCTCCAGTGAAAATCTCTGAAATCTATGTGGGTTTTGTTTTCGTTTTTGTTTTTGTTTTTGGTTTTGGTTTTGGTTTTGGTTTTGGTTTTGGTTTTGGTTTTGGTTTTGGTTTTGGTTTTGGTTTTGGTTTTTGTTTTGTTTTTGTTGGAGGGGGATTCTTTTCTTTGGTTGGTTGGTTTTTTGGTTTGGTTTTTTATTTGGTCATTTTAAATTTTAGAGTGATAAAAGGACAAAAACCTGCCCTGTTCCATTTCCCCTTTTCCTGTGTCCTACAGCCAAGCCCTAAATCTCAAATCCCATCATTCCCCCCAGGCTGCTGCTTTGCACATGCAAACATCCCTCAGAATAGCAAATTAACTTTGGCTTTGCCAGAAATTAGATGTACAAACCTGATGCAAGGGAAAAACAAAGATAAAGGACACCCTGGGCTGGTTGGCAGTGAGACTCCCATCATGAAATAATCCCATAAAAAACATCCCAAATTGCCTTTGGGAAAGGCTGAAAATTTCCTTCTCCAGTTAACAAAAAACCGCACCACAAACAAGATAGGATTTTATATTCTTGATTTTGCTCCCAGCCTAAAAACAAAAAACCAAAGGTGGATTAAATGTACCTACCCCAAGGAACAGGGATTTTATTTTAAGCCTCTCTACACCATCAAGCAGGAAAAAAAAAAGTCTCTTTCCTTTTCAGATAATTCCTAATTAATAAAGTTATATTTATTACATGCAATTAAAAATATAACCTCAGGGCACGAGCAACAATAGAGATATTCAGGCTGAGAGTTACTTATCAAAATTATTTTCATTGCCATTTTTCCCAAGCACTCTGTGGATAAAAATTCATTTCTGGAAGCTACAGTATCCCGTTTCATTAAAATAGTGTTTTCTAATTAAATTAATTTAACAAAGGCAGAAAGGATGTTGGGATGCTCCACATCTGAGAATAAAGCTAATTGAAGCGAATCAGCTCCTCTGCAATGGAAGCAGCTCTGATCTAATCTCATTAAAAAAGGAATAGGCCCTACTTCATTATTTGATTTATAATATAATTACCAAGACATTTGCATGCTTGGCACTTCACAAGGACTGGGTCCCAGACCCCAAAATCCCCTCAGTGCCCCAAAATCCCCTCAGTGCCCCAGACCCCAAAGTAACATCAGTGTCCCAAAATCCCCTCAGTGCCCCAGACCCCAAAATCCCCTCAGTGCCCCAAAATCCCCTCAGTGCCCCAGACCTCAAAGTAACATCAGTGCCCCAGGGACTTTGGGGTACTGAGGGAACTTTGGGGTCTGGGACACTGAGGGGATTTTGGGGTCTGGGGCACTGAGGGGATTTTGGGACACTGATGTTACTTTGGGGTCTGGAACACTGAGGGGACTTTGGGGTCTCTGTGCTGGCCCATCACTAAAAGGGGCCTCCAGCCCAGGTCATTAAACATTTTAGTTAACCACGTGTGATTAAACATCTCAGTTAAACCCAGGTTATCCCACATCCCAGTCAAACCCAGGTTATCCCATATCCCAGTTAAACCCAGGTTATCCCACATCTCAGTTAAACCCAGGTTAATCACATCCCAGTTAAACCCAGGGTATCCCACATTTCAGTTAAACCCAGGTTATCCCAGATCTCAATTAAACCCCGTTTATCCCACATCCCAGTTAAACCCAGGTTATCCCACATCCCAGTTAACCCCAGGTTATCCCACATCCCAGTTAACCCCAGGGTGTCCCAGATCCCAGTTAACCCCAGGTTATCCCACATCCCAGTTAAACCCAGGTTATCCCAGATCCCAGTTTAACCCAGGTTATCACATCCTAGTTAAACCCAAGTTATCCCACATTCCAGTTAACCCCAGGTTATCCCACATCCCAGTTAAACCCAGGTTATCCCAGATCCCAGTTTAACCCAGGTTATCCCACATCCCAGTTAACCCCAGTTTATCCCACATCCCAGTTAACCCCAGTTTATCCCACATTCCAGTTAAACCCAGTTTATCCCACATCCCAGTTAACCCCAGTTTATCCCACATTTCAGGGCCTGGGAAGAAGCACACCCCCCAGGGTTTGGGGCCTGCAGGTGGCAAAGGGCAGGGGGAATGTGGGGAGCTCAGCTCCAGCTGGGCACATGGAAAGCACTCGTCTAAAGGCCAGGGTAATTACAAAAGCTAATTAAAGAGCCCCAGAGCAAGAGTGGAGGGCACTCTTGGAGCAGGGGATGTTCAGGGAGCCCCTGGCACCGAGTGTGAGCCTGTGTCCATGGCAGGGCAGCACCAACCCGGGATCCAACCCAGGGGTGCCAACCCTGGGGGCGTGGGGAGAGACAAGAGGAGGTCTGGGGAGAAATCCCAGAATCCCAGAATGGTTTGGGATGGAAGGGGATTCAACAAGCAACTCATCTCAGCCCTGCCAGGGCAGGGACACCTCCCACTGTCCCAGGGTGTCCCAGCCCATGTCCAGCTCTCAGAGTCTCTGTGCCTGAGATGACCCTGAGGTGTTGGAAAGTCTCTTTTTTCCAGCCCCATGATCAAAGAAGGAGTCAGGATTCCTTGGGTGTGGTTTTCAAGGTTGTTTATTCTCTGATATCTATAACATTCTTTCTCTAACCTGCTGAGATCTGTCCAGCAGGTCGGGATGTGGCACAGTCCCTGCCCTTGGGGTGGTGTTAGATATTTATACTAAAAATTACGTGTGCTTTATCTACAATAATGTTCCAATACCTATCACCTATGTTAGACAGTCTGTCTCTACTCTTAACCAATCCAGAAGTGCCACCATCCCAGCAGAAGGTGGAGGCCAAGAAGAAGAACATGAATGACAGGGCAGGTCCAAATCCCTCCATCTTGCCTCCTGAACCCCCATTCTAAATCCCCAAAATTCTCCTTTTTCACCCTGTGACAAATTCACTGTCATTCTACTCAAACCCTTGTGGCTTGTAACTCCTCACACAAAGTTGGGAATTGTTTCCAAGGGCTAAAATCAAAGGCACAGGTGTCTGTGACTCCGTGCCAAGGTCTCTGAGCCCCTGCCAGGGTCTGGAGTCCCCCAGGGCAGCCAGAGCAATGTCCTGGGTCCTGACATCCAACCTGGCCTTGGATGCCTGTGCCTTATTGTAAATAAAGCACTGCCAGGGATCCGGGGCAGCCCCAGCTGCTCTGCGCACCCTGCCCCTGTCGGTGCTGCAGGACTCTGGGGCTCTGTGGGGCTTGGGACACCCTGTGTGGTGGGGAGGGTCCCCAAGGCCACAGGGTCACACAGGGGACTCAGCAAACAGGAGCCTGATGGGATTTTTTTCACATCTGAAACAAATGGGAACTTTTAAGGAGGAGAGCATTCAGTGGGAGATGAATATTGTGGCATCATTAGGAAGAAACTCAGCCCGAGGACAGGAACAGGGCTTGCTGTGAGAGGAAAAGAAGAAAATTCCTTTCTTCCCTTTTATTTTTAATACATTTGTCACCTCAAACCCCACGAGAGCCATTGTTGATGGCAATCCAAAATCAAAACTGGACTTTTTGTCTTAAAAGCCATTCTCTCATTAAAATAGGAATTAATTCAGGGAAGTTTATGGCTGGGCTCAAGCTGAAGCTCCTTCTGGCTCCATTATTGACTGATGTGCTGCATGTGGAGCCACAGGACCGAGGGGCTGAACTCCGTGCAATAAATATTGAAGGCTATTTAAATGGAAAAGGGAATCACAATTTCACTGCTTTGTGTTATATAAGCGAGGTCTGAAATGAAATTACTGCTCCTGGAGATGAAAGAAGTTAAAACCTGCTCGTGTTTTTTACCCTTAGGTTTAAAAGGCAAATAAATATGTAAACAAATAAATCAAGAATATTAAATCTCATCTAATCGGCTTTAACCACAAAATCTACAAAGCTGCTTCTTATTCTGCAGCTGAAAGAGTTGGGAACATGAATCTTTCCCATGGAAAGCTTTTCTTCTTGGATAACTGTCAGAACCTGAATTAAATTAGTGCTAACAAAGCCAACTCTCTTTTTAAAATCTGGATTATGAACTACAATATCCTAAATGTCCCTTAGCGTGATACCAAACCCTAATTTCCCCATTTTCTGTAGAAGTCCTCCCTGGAAAGTAACAAAATGTGAGCGTGGCTGTGGCTGAGGTTCTGGGCAGTTTATACCAGCATGGGAAGGATTTCCAGCCCCTTCCATCTCTCCTCCGCCTCTGTGCCAGGGCTGGAGGCTGAGCATGGATTCACCTGTCCAGCATGGGAAGGAATTCCAGACCTTTCCATCTCTCCTCAGCTTCTGCAGGCAGGGCTGGAGGCTGAGCATGGATTCACCTGTCAGGAAAGGCAGCCTGACCTTCCCTGGGTTCCTCTGTCACCACATTTCTCTCCACAGAGAAAAGCAAGGCACAATTCTCCCCAAGAATATTTCTGGGTTCCACATTCTCTGAACCTCAGAGAAAGGAAAAACAATTATCATTTGCTGTGCCTGTGTTTGTGCCACAGCAGAATGCAATGTGGAGATTGTTCAGACACAGTGACGGGGTTTGGGTTCCTTGGCCTGTCAGGGCCAGGTGTGTGTGTCAGGACTGTCGGGACAGTCACGAGATCCTGGGCAGTGTGAGCAGAGCTGAGTGCTTGGCAGATTCAGTTTAGATGTAATGTTATATAGTATAGAATAATATAGTATAATAAAGTAATTAATTAGCCTTCTGATAAGATGGAATTCTCATCATCATTCCTCCCTCATCGGGGCATTCCCTGCAAATATTCTATTCCCCCTCCTGGGGATGGGTTTTAGGAGGGCTGGGCAAGCACAGATTTAGGCTGAGACTAGAGCAGCCTCTTCCATCACTCTGTGCTGTTGTGTCCCCTGCCCAGGGCTGCCCGTGCAAATTCCGATTTAAACATTCCCGAGGGGCTTTCTTCCCTTCCCCCGAGCCCTGAGGAGGGGAAGGGAGGTGATTAACGCCGGGCTAATTGTGCACAGAGCGGCCGCAGCTCTGCCCTTCCCTCTGTCCCTCCCGGGCAGGGACCTGTGGCTGTAAAACCAGCCCCAAAATCGGCCCCTGCAGCCGTTCCCTCCTCCTCGGTGCCTGAAGCACCCCTGAACTCACTCTTTTCACAGAAAAAACCACAAACTCTCTTTGTGTTCTGCTCCCAAACCCCTTCCCAGCCTTCATCAGGATTTACTGCTCCAGCCTCTGTTGCTATAGGACACGAAATAACACGACACGGACACGCTGCTCTTCTAAGGTGAAAAGAGAATTTTTAATTTCTGACTCCAACATTTACAGATTTCCAAAAGTGACAGTGGATTGGAGGGTGACAGTGCCACCTCTGCAATGACACTGCACAAACCAACAGTCCATCAAATTTCTCCTCCTCCATAAAAGAATGCAAAACAATGAGTTATTTACAGAAAGTGTGTGAGAAAGTTCCTTACAAGAATGTAAACATCAGAAGGTTTAGAAAAACTTAAAAAACCAGGGTGACAAGCCTCCTTCTGGTTCTGTGCTCCTCTCCCCAGTTCTGTGCTCCTCTCCCCATCCACACCAGAAACTGGAGAGCCCTGAGGAGCTGCTCTGGTGGGAGGTGTCCTGCTCATGGCAGGGCTTGGAATGAGATGGAATTTCAGGTCTGCAATTCCATGAGAACCCCACCCACTCTGTCCTGAGTGCATCCTGTCCCACCCCAGTCCCAGAATCCCAGATACCCCTGTCCCAAAGTCCCAGACACGCCCATCCCAAAATCCCAGACACCCCATCCCAAAATCCCAGACACCTCTGTCCCAAAATCACAGACACCCTCATCCCAAAATCCCAGACACATCTGTCCCAAAATCCCAGACATCCCCATCCAAAATCCCAGACACCCCATCCCAAAATCCCAGACATACCCATCCCAAAGTCCCAGACACGCCCATCCAAAATCCCAGACACACCCGTTCCAAAATCCCAGACACCCCTGTCCCAAAATCCCAGACACCCCTGTCCCAAAATCACAGGCACCTTGGGAAACCCCCCTGTCCCTCTGGAAAACCCCACAGCCCCCCAGTTACCCTTGGCACCCTTTATCACTTCAATTTCTCGAGCTTGGGCTGGAGTGGGGATGAACAAACACTGCTGGGGTGTTTGGGAAGAGATAATAAAAATAACGGATTATTTCCCAGCAGTTTCCCCATGCCTTTGCTCAAGCTCTGCCGCATTTGCTATTCCAACCCTCTTGGTTTCTGTGGAGAGAATCCTCCTCTTAATTAACTCCCTGCTCAGTCTGGACCACTCCACATCCAGGCAATCCCTGCTCCTGCTTTTCCCTTCCCGAGCCAGCACAGAGGCAAAATTCTCAGGGAAAGTGAACAAAATGTCCCAGGCACCGTTGTTCCCTGCCCAGCAGCATCTCCAGGTTCCCAGGAACCCACCCTCATCCACGTGCTAATTCTCTCAGCTCTACTCTGGAATTCCCCTGGCATTTTCCCCCACTCTGATTTTGCACTTTCTGACACTGCCTCATTCCCTGGCTTTCCCATCTTCCCAGGAGGCTGCTGAAGCTGCTGGGATGGACACCAGAGCTGAACTGCCTGGATGGGCTGGGGAGGGGAAGCTCTTCCCACCCTATAAATTCCACATATTGGTAGTAAACCCGTCCCTCTCTGGGCATTAAACCTCTCCA
Source organism: Camarhynchus parvulus (assembly GCF_901933205.1). Lineage (NCBI taxonomy): Eukaryota > Metazoa > Chordata > Aves > Passeriformes > Thraupidae > Camarhynchus > Camarhynchus parvulus. Next base: position 61,302,540 of record NC_044575.1, on the reverse strand, counting down.
GCTGCCCAGTGAATTCCAAATCAGAAAGTTATGAATACAGAAATGAGGTTTCAATAAGTGTCAAATATGATTCCCATAAACCCTGATCACTGGGCCACTGTATTGTGGAAAAAAAAAAGATCAAATCACTTTTCTGAAACTTTGACCTTCAGCCACACACAGTGAGATATAAAACCAGTATTTCACTTCTGCCTTGAAAGAACCACATAAAATTATTAAGCTCTATGAAAATCTTGTCTTCTTTGGCAATCAGCAGGATAAAAGAGAAATTCAAATAGAAAAATAGACAATTACATACTACAGGCAATTTTCACACAGTATTTACGTGGCACAAAGTTCATAAAATCATGTAGCAAGTGTTCTGTTGTCATGCTGAGCTCCAGGTGATGGAGATAAAACAATTCAAGCAGCAGCTCTGCGCTCTGGCATAAATTAGTTAAAATAATTTGCCTCCATGCACTACAAAACATGAGCATTGAATAGAAAACTCTATTAAAAATTTATATAGTATTTCCTGGCTGAGCTTTACATGAATTATAATCCTATCAGGAGATCCTTCCTGATAAAAACTGTGTGATGCAAACTCGGGGCTGACTCATCTGGCACGTGGGGGAGCCCAGAGAGAGCTCTGGGTGATGACTGCAGCGCTCAGGAGTTGTTGCTTCCCATCAGGAATGGATAAATGCAGCCTCTGGAATGAGGATGTGATTTCCAGGGCTGGGGCTGTAGGTGGACTTCCACTAAAATATTCATGATTTCCATGTTAGCAGCTCCAATTAATTGCCATCCATAATTAATCTGCCCTGAGGAAAGCAGCTGTTCCATAAACAGGGGACAGATTGGACGTGCCCCCTTGGTTTGTAGGGTGGGCTTGGTTTCTGTGGCAGGCAGGAGCCCAGGAGCAGTGCTAGTCCTACAGAGCAGTCCCTGCTCAGCCTGCTGCCTCTGCCCTGTGCCCATCACCGCTGCCAGGATCCCAAATCTGCAGCCAGCCCGGCCCCTCTCATTCCCCAGTTCCAGCTCTGGCACTCTGGGCTGCTCCCACGGCTCAGGGGGGGATCCTGGCAGAGACAGGGAGCTGTGGAGGTGTGGATCCCATAGCTGGATCCCACAGCCGGATCCCACAGCTGGATCCCATAGCCAGATCCCACAGCTGGATCCCACAGCCGGATCCCACAGCCAGAACCCACAGTTGGATCCCACAGCTGGATCCCACAGCTGGATCACACAGCTGGATCACACAGGCAGATGCCACGGCTGGGGCAGGTGGATCCTACAGCCGGAACCCAGAGCTGGATCCCACAGCCAGGGCAGCCAGATCCCACAGCTGGATCACACAGCTGGGTCCCACAGCTGGATCACACAGCTGGAACCCACAGCTGGATCACACAGCCGGATCCCACAGCTGAAGCCCACAGCCAGATCCCACAGCTGGAACCCACAGCCAGATCCCACAGTTCCACTGCTTGGGTACCTCTTCCCATCCTGACCCCGCAGAGAGCACAGGGCTGACACAACTCCAGGCAGGCATTTCAGGAACACCCATTAATTTAAAAACCCTGTTTGTGTCCAAAAATGACAAAAGAGAAGTTTCCCTAAGATTTTACACTACAGTTTGACTTTACACTTTTTCTATTGGGCCAGGGTTGGGAAGCAGCAGGGAAGAAGATACAGAGGAGTCAGTGCTGGGTTAGTGGTTGGATTTGATGGCCTTAAAGGTCTTTTCCATCCTAAATGATGCCATGATTCTGTGGTTCATCAGCTGCCCAGGTGGCCAGGGGACAAGGACAGGTCACCTGTGTGTCCAAGGACAGCCCAGCACCACTTGAGGGGTGGCTGCAAAGCCAAATTGCCCTTGGTTGGGCTGGGAGCAGGAGCCACAGTTTGGGAGGCTTTGGCCGAGATTTTGGGGCAGGCACCTGAGGAAGGGGCACCCAGAGGTGGGGCCAGCTCCATCCCTGGGGACTTCCACACGCAGACAGCCAAAGCCACACCTGTCCTGCTTGGGAGAAGGTGGCATTTCTGTGGGGTGACCCCCAGCTGTGCCTTCCAGTCCGTACTTCTGTCACTCCTGTGCCTGCTGCTCCTCCCAGACATGGAGCTTTCCAAGTGATCCTGTCCTACAGAACTTTTGTTCCACCACGTTGGGCTTTACTTGCCTTCAGGGTGAGAGCTGTGGCTTTGCCTGCTGTAAATAACTCCCAGCATCTGCAAATGGCCCACCTCATTAACCACCTCCTTCCCCGCTAATTAGCAACACAGGCGGCCGCAGTCCCGGGGTGGGAATCACCCGCAAGCCCCGATAACTTCTAATAACCTCTGCCACAGCTCAATGGGCATTTATTGCCACACCTCAGTGGGCATTTATTCCCTCAGCCAGCCCCATAACCTCTGCCACAGCTCAATGGGCATTTATTGCCACACTTCAATGGGCGTTTACTCCCCCTCTGTGTCCCGGGATTGCCGGGGACAGGCTGGTGTCAGAACCCAGGACATTGCTCTGGCTGCCCTGGGGGACTCCAGACCCTGGCAGGGGCTCAGAGACCTTGGCACGGAGTCACAGACACCTGTGCCTTTGATTTTAGCCCTTGGAAACAATTCCCAACTTTGTGTGAGCAGTTACAAGCCACAGGGGTTTGAGTAGAATGACAGTGAATTTGTCACAGGGTGAAAAAGGAGAATTTTGGGGATTTAGAATGGGGGTTCAGGAGGCAAGATGGAGGAATCTGGGGGCATCCTGTCCTTCTTCTTCTTCTTCTTGGCCTCCATCTTCTGCTGGGATGGTGGCACTTCTGGATTGGTTCAGAGTAGAGACAGACTGTCTGACATAGGTGATAGGTATTGGAAAATTATTGTAAATAAAGCACATGTAGTTTTTAGTATAAAAAGCCAACACCACCCCAAGGGCAGGGACTGTGCCACATCCCGACCTGCTGGACAGATCTCAGTGGGTCAGAGAAAGAATGGAATGGATAAGAGAAAATAAACAATCTTGAGAACCAGAGGTGAGGAATTCTGACATCTTCTTTGGTCTCGGGGCTGGGAAAAAAGAGATTTTTTAACACCTTGGGAGCCATTCCAGCAACTCAGAACCCGAGAGGCTGGGAAGTGTCCTGGGAGTTGGGAGGTATCACAGGGAGCTGGAAGGTGTCCCAGGGGGATGGAAGGTGTCCCAGGGAGCTGGGAGGGGTCCCAGAGAGCTGGAAGGTGTCACAATTCCAGCTCTCTGAGCCTGCCCACTCCAGGGAGCAGCAGCTGGCATTCCGCATGGGAGAACGGCTCCACCCAGCAGCCGTGGCTCTGTCTGGGCTCCTGGGGGAGGCTGTGAAAATCCCCATGCTGATGGCTCTGCTGGGCTCATCCCCCACACTTCAGGAGCTTCTGGGATGTTTTCCTTACTCCTTCCATGGCTCTCCTTGTGCTGTGTGCCACTGACTGGGAAAGGAGTTAAAAATAAAGCTGTGTTATTAAGCAGGAGGAAAACACTCATTTAAGTGCTATTTATACGCCTGTGGAGACTGTTCCTGGAAATGCTTCACCAGCTACAGCTCCAGCTGGTCACCCAGGGAGGGAGGAACTCAGGAGCTCCTAAATGTTATTTACACATGGCCACAGCCCTGGTGCCATTGGGGATCCCCTTTCTGCTCTCAGGGGAAGAAACGGAGGAAACCCAATCAAGGATCCCACATGGGCTCCTTGCCAGACCCAGGGCAATTGTGGAGGCCAAGCTCCTCAGAATCCCCAAATCCCTGGGGCTGGAACAGCCCTCCCAGCCCAGGGAGTCCCAGCTGTGCCCAATGCCCACCTTGTCCCCAGCCCAGAGCTCTGAGTGCCACCTCCAGGGGACACCTGCAGGGATGGGCACTGCAACCCTCCCTGGGCAGTGCCAAGGCCTGAGCCCCCTTTCCATGGGGCAATTCCTGCTGTGCCCACCCTGAGCTGCCCTGGCCCAGCCTGAGGCCGTTCCCTCTGCTCCTGTCCCTGTTCCCTGGAGCAGAGCCTGACCCCCCCGGCTGTGCCCTCCTGGCAGGAGCTGTGCAGAGCCAGAATCGGAATTGATTGGGTTGGAAAAGATCTCCAAGATCATCGAGTCCAATCACCAGCCCAGCACCATGTTCAGCACTAAGCCACGTCCTCAAGTGCCACATCCATGTGGTTTTTGAACTCTTCCAGGGATAACAACCCTGCCCTTCTTGGATGTCTATAGCAGTGGGCAGTCTGTGCCAGGGCTTGATAACTCTTTCAGTGACGAAAATTTTCCTCCTGTCTAATGTAAACCTCAAAGGTCATTAACCTCACCATGAGGAGAAGGATATCCCCTTGCCACAGAAAGGCTGAGAAGACCCCATAGACACAGCCACGTGCACTGACACTGCAGCAGTGGGACCCAGTGGGGCAACTTGTGTTGTTCAGAATTTTAGAATTCCAGGTTGGTTTGGGCTGGGAGAGCCCATCTCATCCCACCCCTGCTGGAACCCAGGAAATTCCTCTGGCTGCCCTGGAGGACTCAAGACCCTTCCAAGGGGCTCAGAGATCCTGGCACAGAGTTCAAGGCCCCTGTGCCTTTGATCTTGACCTATGGAGCAAATTACCAACCTTTATATGAAGAATTGCAAGTCCAGAGAGTTTAAGTAGAATAATAGTTAGTTTGTCACAGGGTGAAAAACAGATTTTTGGGGTTTTTAGAATGGGGGCTTGGGGTCCCAAGATGGAGGAATTTGGGTCCCTCTTCTTTCTTCTTCCTAGCCTCCATCTTCTGGGTGATGCTAGCACACCCCTGTCATGGGCAGGGACACCTCCCACTACCCAGATTGCTCCAAGTCCTGTCCAGCCGGGCTTTGGACACTCCAGGGATGCAGGGGCAGCCCCAGCTGCTCCGGGCAATGAAGGTTGGGGACATTTCAGAGGTGTCCCCGGTTATGGATGATCAGCACCATGGAGAGCGGCATCTTTACCACAGCCAGGTCCAACCACCCCCCCAAAGCTGTGGAGCTCCTCAAGCCATCCCTGCGTTTTCCTGGGACAGTGCAGGAGCAGTGCCAGCCCCTGCCTGCCACCAGCACAGGATAAGGGTGGCCAGAGCTGGGACAGGGCAGGAATGGAGCAGGGACCAGGAGCAGGAGCACTGGCAGCGACCACAGCCCCTGGGTGGGCTGGAACAGGGACAAGGCCACGGCCACCACCAGGCAGCCAGGAGCAGAGCGCCAAATAAATTACTGGCAATTAATCCTGGGAGCAGCTTCCATCCCAAAGGTTGTTTGTATCCATCATGGTCTCCTTATCAGAGGGAAAAGCGAGCTCACAAAAACATATCCCAATTAAGTGCTTGGAGCTCAATGAGGCTTCAGCTCCCATTTCTGTTCTGCTGTACTCTCAGAGTGCCAGGGAAACCTTTTGAAGTAGTCAATGATTATTTTAACAATTCAACTTATTTTCAAATGATTTAGCCAGGAAAATAGCAATTTCTAACTTCCTTGGATTCATTGAACCAAAGTGTTCTAATCTGTCATATAATTAAAGTACTCATTAAGACTTTTCCTGGCTGGAAGAATCAAATCTCAGAGGCACCTGACCTTTGGGCATTTCAGCCTTTCACACTCCACTTACCCAGTTGTCTTAAAATTGCCTATTAGTGACTGCCTGGCTTTATGGGCTTTCCAAAGAGTATTTGGAGGGGAAGATGTAATACTAAATAAAGTCTATTACTAATAGCTCCACTTCTTTTTAATTCCAGAGTCCTGACGGGGAATGCAGCCCTCGGTCCCTGTAGGTGTGCTTTGCTTTCTTAATTAATTCCTCCCTGGGAAAGCCTGACAGAGGCACCACTTGCTTTTGCTTTTCAATAAAAGGCTGAGATCAAGGGAGCCTGAGGGAAGATCAGGAGATCCTTCCAAACCATTCCCACCAAAATCTGCTGGGCAGACAGGAACGTGCACCTCCAAAATATCACAAATGGAGTTTGCAGATATCTGAGTCTGTGACCTTTGGTTTTGCTTTATCCAATGAAAGAGCCTATCCCACATGGATACACCAAAAATGGGGAAAACCCTCCCAGCCTCTGCCAAGCACTGCAAAAACTCCATGGACAAGAGCAGTGTGAATATTGATGGGGTAGGCAAGGCCAGGAGCAGCCAAACTGCAGGAATTGCAGCAAATTAAAGAAAGGTCAGCTCAAGGACTGGCTGGACACAGCAAGGAACGAGCACACCAACATCCAAGCTGCTTTTCCCATGGGAGTTACATCAGCTGCATTCATTTCTATTTAAAAATAGTTCTGATTTTGGCTTTTTTCAGGACACAGAATGGCTGCCAGTGCCAGAGGGCAGGGATGGATGGGAGATTGGGAATTGGGAATTCCTGGCTGGGCTGGAATTGCCAGAGCAGCTGTGGCTGCCCCTGGATCCCTGGCAGTGCCCAAGGCCAGGCTGGACATTGGGACACCCTGGGACAGTGGGAGGTGTCCCTGCCATGGCAGGGGTGGCTCTGGGTGGGATTTAAGGTCCATTCCAACTCAAATCAGCCTGGAATTTTGGAACTGCCCACACCAGACCCTGCACTTCAGCAGGAGAGGCAGGAGCAGAGGAATCAGTGGGTGCTGGGCACAGAGCTGAGCTCCCAGCCCAGTGCCAGCACAGGAGGAGCTCAGGCAGTGAGGAGAGCACAGGCTCTGCCCATCCTGAGGGGCTGGAATCCCTGCCTGGGCATTATCCCAGTGCCTGACTCAGTCTCTGGGCATTATCCCAGTGCCTGGCTCGCTGATGTTCAGTTTCCTTCTCTGTGGCAGTGACTGATCCACATCTCCCCTCCATTCACCTGTCTCAGCAGCTGCTGCCTTGTGGGAATCCATAAAATCAGAGGAGTTTGGGAAATCTGCAAAAAGCAGGCCTCAAAGACAGCAGAACTGGGATTGGAGCTGAGCAGAAGCCATGAGATTGGTCAGCAGAGAAATTATGTAAAATGTAGAAAAGTAAGGAGAACTAGAAAAATGGTCTGTGTATTAAGGTTTGTCTGGAATAACTCCCTAAGCTACAGAAAAGTTTATCTAGCAAGATATTAGGGAGTTCTAAGCTTAATAATGGAGCTCTGTGCATTGTGTTTGAAGGCTCACAAGCAGGTGTTGTATTTGAAATAAGCAGGCATTGTTTAACCAAAGGTACCTGTGCTTATAGTGGTTGGATGGAACTGCTGTCAATATAGAATATATATTATATAGATATAAATACTGTCAATGTGCTTTGGCTTTGTGTGATTGGTCAGAAAACTCATAAAGTGAGTTGTGCCATTGAGTTCTGTGTCTGCTGGCTGGGATGTGAGCTGCTGGCACCTTCCCATTGTCACAGCCATGGAATGAGGCTGCTGCTGGAAAATCAAACAGCTCAAGGCACGTTCCCAGCAGCCCTGTCCTGTTTGTGATCTGTACACAGACCCCAGCTGGGGATAGTGCCTGACAGAGCCAGGGAAGCAGCTCTGGGATTCCTCAAGGAGCAGCCCTGGCAAAGGTCAGCACAGCTCAGGCTGCTCTCTCTGCCTGTTGGGGAAGATGGAACAGGAAAGCCTTACAAATATGATTGCCTGGCAAAAGATGTTGAGAATATGGAAACTATAAGTGAGATTGGAATGAAAGCAAGCTTTGAGATCCCTCAGTTACTGAACAACTGGAAAACAATGGTGTGGCCAGCTGAAGGCAATCCCCTTTTGATGGAACAACACCCTCTGCTTGCAGACAGGCCCAAGGGGCAGAGCAGACCCTACAGCTTGGCAGAAGGGGCCCAAAGAGGAGTTTTTAGGGTTTAAAATGTAACACAGTGTGGTGATGTAGTGATTACTTACAGGCTGTATGTAAATGCTGTAGGATTTGTATCTTGTACTGGATTGGTTAGTGAGAATCAGAATATTCAGCACAGAAGAAGATTTATGGTTTTGTAATGGGAACCTCGCTCTCTTACCCTTTTACTCTCTCACCCTCTCATCCTCTCTCCCCCTCTCTTCTCTCAGCCTGCTCCAGCTGTGGCTGGCAGCTCCCAGCAGGGCCCTGCACCCAGGCCCTTTGCAATAAACCCCAAATTCCTGACCTGGCTGCAGAGATCTCTGGTCTCTGTCCGTCCCCACCGTGCTACCTCCCAGCACTCTTGCACCTGCCACAATTAATGGGAGCACAGCGAGCTCTGCTGCTCCTGTGCCACCCCAGCCCTCCACCCCCCAGGATCCTGCAGTGCTCAGCCTGACAGAGGGGATTGAGACACCACAATAAATGATATTTAAATTGGCCCGGGCTCACAACAACCACTGTTTGCTTGGGTGGCTGGAAGATCCATGTTCCTGCTGGCTGCTCCTGACATCATCATCTGTGTAAACTAATCAGAGGAAAACACTGGGATAACGTGTCTGAGCTCCAACAAAAGGAGCCAAAAAACCTGAACGGAATTTGAGGGCATCACAGCTACTCACAGGACATTATTTATACCCATATCTCGCTTTAGTGCATCATTAGCTACCTTGAAGTAATCAAAAGGAAAAGATCATTAAGGAAAATAATCTGCAGAGCCATTAGTGTGAGTTTTGAAGGAGTAAAAGGATGTTCTGGCATGGCAGTGATGAACTACCCGAATAAACAATGAGGAGAGATGAGATTCTACTTGAAAGGCCACAGTCAGAAGTGCTGGATCAAATAACAAGGATTTCTTCTGAATTCTTGGAAATTTCCAGCCTGATGTGCAGGAAGAAATAAAAGGGGAACTAATCAAGCGCAGGGTGAGTGTGGAACAAAGGGGCTGAAACAAAATGAGCTCTGAGGTCCCTTCCAACCCAAACCACTCTGTACTTTCCATGGTGAGGAGAAAAACGCAGCACAGGGAAGGCAGAGGTGGCTGGGCTCCAGGAAAAGGTGGAATCCAGTAACGAGGAGGGGGAAGTGGAGCAGGCTGAGGTGAATTCCAGGATCCGGCAGCCCCAGCTGAAGCAAAGCTCTGAAATCCCCTGGGCAGTGATGCTGCAGGAGGCTGGGAATGGTTTCCATCGGCTGCCTGGGCAGGTCTGCAGCAGCCTGGCCGTGGATTTCCCAGCCCAAAGGGATTCTCAGCCCTCTGGGATACAGGGACATGATACAGGGGCATTAGAACCTAAGAAGGTCAACTAAAACATCTGAACTGCACGAAATTTCAGGGTCTAATTACCAAACCTGAATGAGGAATGAAGGAGGAGAATTAGGAGACAGGTTTTTTTCTTTTTGAGTTATTCCAGCTCCATTTTGCCAAGGGCTGGTCCTTAGAGAAACATCAGAGGGGAGCACAGAAATATGAATATTAACAGCACTGGGAGGTGCACAGGATGCTTTCAGAGACAAAGATGAAAGAAAGAAATGCAGTTATTTGCCTTTATCTTTAATGGCTCTGAGAGCCAGACCCTACATTTTTAACAAGCACATTTGGTTGAGCTACAAAAGTCAAAACACTTCAAAGAAATAAAAGAATCAGCTCAGTGCAGGGCCCTCCCCTGACACAGCTCCTTCCACACCTGCCCCAGCCCAGGGACAGCCCTGGCAGGGTGGGATGGGCACAGCAAATCCGTGCCCAAATGCAGGATCATGGGGTTGCTAAGGCTGGAAAACCCTTCTGATCCCAAACACCCCCCAGCAGTGCCAAGGCCACCACTGCCCCATGTCCCCAAGTGCCACTCCCAGGGCTTTGAGACCCCCCCAGGGATGGGGACTCCAATTCCCAGCCCATTCCAGTGCAGGATGCAGGCAGAATTACACACCTGGAATCTTCTATCAGCACCAGAATGAATCCCCCAAATTCCAGCTTTAACATCCCTCCTCCTCCAGGTTTATCTGCCCATCTGGAAGGTGCTTTAATCCCTTTATTTTCATGTGTTTCTCATCAGGCTCAGCTGTGATTTAGCAGGTAATGAAGGCTCCTTAAGCACAGCCAGAAATGTCCATTCCCCATGTCAGCTCCCCCTGCAAACTCCACATTTCCCTTCCCTGTTCCCTCGCTGTGAGTTTGGAAACAAAGAGGAAAACAATGCTGAGATTCCATTGTGGGGACATCCTGAAGTGATGGGGTCACGGTGGGAGAGGGCTTTGGGCAAGGGGGATGGCTTCAAGCTGAACAAGGGCAGATTTAAATTGGAGATTGGGAATTGGGAATTCCTGGCTGGGCTGGAATTGCCAGAGCAGCTGTGGCTGCCCCTGGATCCCTGGCAGTGCCCAAGGCCAGGCTGGACATTGGGGCACCCTGGGACAGTGGAGGTGTCCCTGCCATGGCAGGGGTGGCACTGGGTGGGATTTGAGGTCCCTTCCAGCCCAAACCATCCCATGTTTATTCTGTCTGCCAAAACGGCCAAGTGCAGCCGCTCACTCTGATGATAAAACGCAGTCTGCAATGAAAAATGGGGTGAAAAAACTGCCACAGCAGCCATTCCTCCACAGAACACTTCCAGGGGCTGTGGGACTTTGCCTGTGCTGTCCCCACCTCCCTCCCCAGCCCTTCCTCTCCCTCAGGAGCTGATTTCACTCCACATTTGCAGCACCACGCCTGGAGATATTCAGTTTTGTCAGGCCACTCCAGATCAGCTGGGAGCCAGCCCTTCCCCTCCTGACGTAGCAAAGGCGTGGGGAGATTTTCTCCTCTGAAGCTTCAGCTCCAGGGCTGAGCCATCCCCTGTGATCCCTGTGTGCTCCAGCTCGGGATTGCCTGGCTGGGACAAAGCAATTCTGTAGTGCTCAGTTCAGCCTCAGGAGAGGAGCTGCACAGACAGAACACACACAAGGTGTCCTGGAGGGAGGGCAGGGTAAGTTACTGCCTTGGAACAGACAGAAAGTTGGAGGAATTGGGTCTGTGCTGTCACAGGGACTGTGGGGCAGCGGGGAGCTGGATCCCTCCCATTGGGACTGCATCCCATGGTGTGGCACTACCAGCTGTGGGTTTCCCTGGGTCTGCATTGAAGGCACTGAGACAGTAGTTCATGTTCAGACTCAGGTGTTTATTATTTCTTATCAGACAAACAGTCTCACTGCTGTGAGTTCAGCAGCTTTCCATCAGAAGGCACAAAAATGGCCAACAATCTCTTGGTACAAGGGCTTTTAAGACTAAACTATCCAATTAAGAACTGACACCTGGATTATTTTCCCTTTTAACCCAATAACTGATCCCACAGAGCCCCCAGTGCAGAATTTCTGCCCAATTACAAAATGCCACCCAAACCCATGGAGAAGGAGGAAGAGGACGCATGAAGAAGAAACCCAGGATGACACCCTGTGCCCTCCATCTTGCTTCCATCCACAACACACTAAAAATCCCAAACCCTCAATTTCTCACCCAGTGACACACCCACACTGCTCTCTATAATCTATTGCACACTTGTGTGGATTCCAGTCGATCTTGAAGTCTGGGAAACTTTCTCCATGAATGAGGGTCAGAGTCAGTGCTCCCCTGGGGGTCAGGGTACCCCAGAGCAGACAGAGAAATATTCCAGCATGTCACAGACATCTTTTATGAAAAATCCTTTCCTTAGGATTTTTTCTCCTGAGAAGCTGAGAGGCCTCAGGAACAAAATGTAACCAATGGTTATCTGCTGCTGTGGAATGCAACAGGTGCATCTGTGATTGGTCTCATGTAGTTGTTTCTAATTAATGGCCAATCACAGTCCAGCTGGCTCAGACTCTCTGTCTGAGCCACAAGCCTTTGTTATCATTCTTTGCTATTCTATTCTTAGCTAGCCTTCTGATGAAATCCTTTCTTCTATTCTTTTAGTATAGTTTTAATATAATATATCATAGAATAATAAATCAGCCTTCTGAAACATGGAGTCAGATCCTCGTCTCTCCCCTCATCCTCAGACCCCTGTGAACACGGTCACACCAGTGCCCTGGGTTTCCACACCATGGGATCAAGAACCAGAGTGCAGGGACAGGGATGCCCTCCCTGCCAGGGCAGACTCAGGGACTTCTGTCTGACCTCTGTGTCCAGACTCCATGAGCAAGGTGGGATGTGAGAGCTCCAGGGCAGCCCTTAGCATGGGGAAGGGTTGTGTGAGCTGGAACCACCCCAGGTGTCCCACTCTGAATTTGGTATTCACTCAAATCTGGATCTACAGCTGATTGAGGGGGTCTGAATTGGGTCAGAGCAGCAAAAGTGACAGCCAGGGTGGGAGCAGAGCCATTCCACCCTCACACCCTGCCTGGCCTCCTCTGTGTCCCTGTTCTGCCACCTCAGTGCCCCATTTGTAAATCCAAGCCTGGCTGAGCACAGCTCCCGCTGCTTCCATCCAAACATCTCCACCACTAAATCTCTGCTTTGTTTTCTGACAACCTTTCACCAGACCAGGGCCCAGCTGTATTAGCTTTCATCTCATAAACTGCTGCCCTTTCCCTTGTTTATTTCCTCATAAAAATAAATAGGCTCTCATCAGCTCATTTTGGTATTTACCCTCTAATAAAGGAAAATCAGGAGGCGTCACATCTTCCCCTGCCCCTGTTGAGATGCAGGAGCCAGCGCTGACAATCCATTACCTATCAAAAAACCCACTTTAAAGAGATTTTCCTGCCAGTCTGTGCTACTTGACAGAGTTTGTCTGCCAAGCCTAGACCATTGAGAAGTGCCCAATTTCCCCCAGGGCACCATGTGCCCCTGTGAGATAAGGGGGCTGTTCCACGGGAGGCCAGCACCAGCAGCACGGCACATTCCCCTCCCTGCTGCAATCTGCCTGTGTCCTGCAGCTGCAGCAGAACCCTGATCAAACAGCTCTGCTGTGAGAAATGCAGCTGGGAGCAGCAGGGGGGCAATGCAGGCAGCCTGGGGTGGCACTGGGGTTTGGTTTGGAAAGCCAGGTGTGTGCTAAGGAAGGCAGGAGCCTCCCCTGGAATGGAAAATGCAAATCCCCTCCCGCTGAATTATTGTAATTCTGAAATTAAGGGGCTCTCAGGCAGAGATATGGGAGCAGGAATAACAGCTCTTTACAAGGAAAAAAATAATAAAAATAAAATGCAGTAATACAAAACAACACTACCAGAGTCAGAGCAGTCCCTGCCCCCTGTGTGTCAGGGGGTGGCACAGCCCCATCCCATGGGGGCTCAGCCCTCCTGCAGTGCCAGCTGTGCTGCTGCTGGAGCAGGGATCCTGCACAAGGGGGGAGTTTTCCTCTGCAGCTCCAGGGCTGCTGCAGATGGGCCTGGGCTCCCTCTGGCAATGCAGGGCAGCAGAAAGCTGCTCCTCTGGCAATGCAGGGGGCAAAGGCTGCTGTGCTGCTCCAGGCTCAGATTGGATCCAGGTAGGAATGCTTGGCTCCTCCCCTGGGCACAGCATCTCCCCATGGGATGCTGGAATTGGATCAGCCCTGCAGGGACACTCACTGGCCATGGACAGGAGATAATTAATAATTAATGGTCCATTAACAGAAGAGATCTCCTGGAGGGAGGATTGGCTGTGGGGATATAAAGAGAAAACTGCCCCATGGACAGCCGAGAGCTGCCCCAGCTCTGACAGGTGGATGGGATGATCCCTGGGGGTCCCTCCAGCTCAGGACATTCCATGGTTCTCTAACTGATGAGCTGTGGCGCACAGGGGCTGAGAAGGAAAAGCACAAAGCCATTGATCAGCGGAAGGTGGCAGCCCCAGGGATCCCTCGCTCCCAAAGCCAAGCACAGGGACTGGGGTTTGCCCAGTTCTGGGCTCAGCCTGGGGCAATCACTGCAGAGAAAGCCCCTGTGACAGGCAGGGCAGCTGAGAAGGATTTGATGGTCCTGCCTGGCCTGAAACCCTCTCAATCTAAGGAACAGGAACGAGCAGAGCTCCCCGGGTAGGAGCTGGTAATTAAAAGCTCAGTTCTGTCCTGTCAGCTGTAATTCCCAGTGGGAAAGGCTGATCCTGCCCTGGCTGTGCATGAGGAGATAGCAGAGCTTTCACCTGGAGCTGATTGCATCCAGCCAGGCTGCACACAGGAGCCTGGGGCTGGGAGACAAACCCCCAGCTCAGGCCAGGAGCAGCCTTTCAAAATGATGGAAACCTTTATGGGCTGGAAAGTTCTGGAAGGGCTCCCAAATATCCCAGTGATTTGGCTTAGCCCTTGGGCTGTCCTGGTGATGTCACCCCTGGGCTGTGTCCTGGGGACATTGCCACCATTGGGGGCTTCCTGCAGTGCTGGCACAGCAGGGAGGGCTCCCATCCCATCCCATTATCCCACCCCATCCCATTATCCCATCCCATCCCATCCCATCAGTAGCATTATAATTACAGAATCTCAGAGTGGTTTGCATTGGAAGGGACCTCAACCCCCCCCCAGTGCCACCCCAGCCATGGCAGGGACACCTCCCACTGTCCCAGGGTGCCCCAGTGTCCAGCCTGGCCTTGGGCACTGCCAGGGATCCAGGGGCAGCCACAGCTGCTCTGGCAGTTCTGCGCCAGGACCTGCCCACCCTGCCAGGGAAGAACCCCTTCCCAATACCCCATCCCTGGCGTTGGATCAATGGCTGCAGCTGCTGGGATTTTGCAGCAAAGGAAAGAAGCCTGGCTGTGACAGAGTTGTGTGGGCAGCAGGAGCTGAGGGCGACTCCTCCCTCCTGGCCCCCCTCAGCACTGGGGGTCCCCACCTGCACTGATTGCACCCCCGAGGGGTTAATTGTCCCTGTGGAGCCCTGGAGCCCCCGGGGCTGGCTCCAAACCCGGGATGCTGGGGCTGTGACAGGGACAGCAGGGCTGGGGCTCTGATGGGGCAGGCTCTGCTCCGGAGGGAATGCTGTGTTTGGCTCTTGGGCTAATCACTGGAAATGGAAATTCCCTGTGGGAATAAATCCCACAGGAATCCATTTTCTTCATGGTGGAAAAGCCCATTCTCTATTCACGTAACTCATTTTTATAGTTTTACAGTCCTTGTGGGTGACTCCCATTGGCCAGGAGCTTTCTTGCCAATCACTTTATTGGTTATTAACAAGCTGTTATCCTGTACTGATTGGTCACTCAGACTCTCAGTGTGTACATGCAGGGACAGTTTGCGAGAGACAGTTTTCATTTTTCTATCTAACTGTATAAAAACAGTTTATAGAGGTGCTGGTTGTTTTTCACCCAGGAATAGATTGTTATGTTAACAAACTGCTCACACCAGGATTGCTTCCACAGGGGAACTTGCAAAGTGCTGGCTTTGGCAGGGCCAGACACTGATTTTAACAGAGCAGGCCTGATTTTCTGAAGCCTTTCTTTATGATTTCTTCCACCTTATCACAACAGTACCCCACATTGCCAAATCAGGGATCCCTGGAAGACTTTCCTGGGAGCGTTTTTCCCCACGTGCTGTTTGATTGTTTGGAGAGCTCGCTGGATATTCAGGGAACATATGTGCCTCCCTGCTCCTCCTCCCTGCCAGCAATTCCATTTCCAGCCTGTAAATGGATTTTTTCTTCCTTTGTGGGTATATTACAGCACTTTTCTCTCCTGGAGAGAATTAGGCAGGAATGCAATGGTGAATGGCAGATTTGGGATTGGTTATTTGTTCGTTTGGTTTCGTGCTCCTCTTCCCTGCCTGGCTCTCACCCTTTGCTTCTGGGGTTGCATTGCTGCTCTTGAACCCAAGGAGCTCTAAACCCAAGGAGATGAGCAGGCTGAGGAGGCTGCTCAGAGATCACAGGGTCATGGGGAGACCTCACAGCACCTTCCAGAGCCTGGAAGGGCCTCCCCACCCTCCCCATCACTAGAGCAGCATGGCTGCTGCTTTGCAAACAGCCAAAACTTGTGACTTGATCTGGAACTTGTGGTCAGGAAGCCAAACCTTGTGGTTTTCCTTGGAGATGTGCTCAGCCAGGAGAATTTTCCTTGTTGAGGAGTTCATGGCAGCCAGTAGTTATCAAGTCCTGATAGCACTTATCAAGTTATCAAGTGCTGACAGCGCCCAGGACTTGCTCATCTCAGCCATCCCAGGCTGGTCCCTGCTTTCCCATCTCTGGGGACAGCAGCGCCCTGCCTGGGACCCCAGGGACAAACCCAGTGTCACCTGAGGGGTGATGGAACCCCAGGGACAAACCCAGTGTCACCTCAGGGGTGATGGAACTCCCAAGGACAAACCCAGTGTCACCTGAGGGTGACGAAACCCCCAAGGACAAACCCAGTGTCACCTCAGGGGTGATGGAACACCAGGGACAAACCCAGTGTCACCTCAGGGTGATGGAACCCCCAGGGACAAACCCAGTGTCACCTCAGGGTGACTCCATTTCCTCCAGTCAGCTAATGCCCCTCCACATGTCCAGCCTGGAGCACTCTGCGGGACACATGTCACAGATCCCAGTGTCATCTGGCAGGAAACTGGGGGAGGATGCACTGAGCTGTCCCGAAATGCTGCAGGTCCCAGTTTGCAGAGCTGGCACCCACACCTGGAGCTCCCACCCCACCCACAGCCATTGCCAATCCAGGCGTCGAATCCGAGGGGTCCTGAGGTTCAGCTTAATTATTCCTGCTTGCAATCTTATCTGGATTAAGACAGAACTTTAATTACTCAGCTAATAGCTCTGCCTTTTCCGTGGGGCTCTGTTGCCATTAACCCTTCCGGAGCTCGGTGAGGGAGGGCTGGGTGCCGGGGGCTTTGTTACAGGCACGGACCCAGCATCAAAACCGAGGCGTTAAATGCCATTTCCTGTGGCAGGTTCCAGAAAACAATCATTAGGAGAGGGATATTTGCAAATGTCACCGTTTGGAAATGGCCGTGTTGTGCCTGCCTGTATTGGGTGCGTCCTGATGAACTGGAAAACAAACACGGGCACCCCTCGGGCTGCAGCTCGGGCTGCCGAGAGGAGAAGTGTTAACATTTATTACTTGCTGGCAAACATCATTAGCGTGACCTTTTTGAGGCATTTGAAAGGAAAAATGAGATAATGCAGGGTGCAGAGGTCCTTTCCCTCAGCACTGCCCCAGCTCACAGCTCTCCCAACGCCTTTGTGCCTGCCCGGCAGTGCCAACGCTGCCTGCAGCTGGCACAGCTGGCACAGCTGGCACAGCCTGAGGGAATGGCTGCCCCGGGGCTCCAGGGAATGCAGGGGCTCGAGAATGGCTGCATGGTGGGTGTCTGGGGGTGTCACTCCATGCCCATGGGACTGGGTGCCCAGGCACATCTGGGGACTGTGGTGGCCCTGATGCCATGGTCCAGCACAGCCCAGCACAGGGGCCAGGTGAGCTCAGGGCAAGGCTGAGCCCTCTAACCGCTCCTTGCAGGGCTCTGGCACTGATTCCAACATCCTGCCCTTTTCCAGGCACTCAGTTCTCATTTCCTCAGAATCCCAGAATCGCAGAATGATGAGGTTGGAAGAGACCTGTGAGATCATCGAGTCCAACCTGTGCCCTCACACCTCACCCAGACTGTAGCACCCAGTGCCATGTCCAGGCTTTTTGTAAACACCTCCAGAGATGGTGATTCCACCACCTCCCTGGGAAGAGCATCCCAGTGCTTTATTATTCTTTGGGTGAAAAATTTCTTCCTGATCTCCAACCTGTGCCTTCCGTGCCGTAGCTGCAGACTGTGTCCTCTGGTTCTGTCAGAGACCGACCCCACGTGTCTGCAGCCTCCCTGCAGGAAGGTGTAGGGAGCAATAAGGGCACCCCTGAGTCTCCTTTTCTCCAGGCTGAGCACCCCCAGCTCCCTCAGGGGTTCCTCACAGGGTTTGTGTTCCCAGCCCCTCTCCAGCCTCGTTGTCCCCTCTGGATGTGCTCAGTGTCCCAAGGTCCTTCCCAAACTGAGGGGCCAGAGCTGGGCACAGCACTCAGTGTTTGGCCTCAACAGTGCCGAGTACAGGGGCAGAATGACCTCCCTGTCCTGCTGGCCACTCCAAGGGCCAGGAGCCCTTGGCCTTCTTGGCCTCCAGGGCACTCTGCTGGCTCAGTTCCAGCCTGCTGTCAGCCAGCACCCCCAGGTCCCTTTCTGCCCAGCCACTCTGTCCCCAGCTTGTAACGTTGTAGGAGATTTTTTGTGGCCAAAATGGCTCCAGGGAGCCAGCGCTGCCAAGCAGGGACACAGAACCCCCTGAGCTCCTTCCCCAGGCTGTGCCCATGGGCCACAGGGACAGCCCACGCCCCAAGGTAGCAGAAATGAACCCTCCCTGCATTCCCAGCCCACCCAACAGCTGTAGCCTGTACATAACCAAGGATTATCTGTGGCCAGAGAGTCCTTTCACAGTCATAATTCAACCCCAGGGCCTGGTAAGGTAATAAATGGGATGAAGGATGGCCCTCTCCATAAAGTGTTCCATTATTCCTGCCTGCTGCACAGCCTCAGAATATCTGTGAATGGGATTATGGGAGGGCAGTTTCAGAGGCAAAGGAAATGCAGGTGGAGCTGTGGGAAACAGCCCCAGGTGTTGGGCACTGCCCTCAGTGCTCACAGGATTATTTAGGTTGGTGTCTTAATTTGAAAAGCCAGGTGTGTGCTAAGGAAGGCAGGAGCCTCCCCTGGAATGGAAAATGCAAACCCCTTCCCTCAAAGTTGTTATAATTTTGCAATTAAGGGGCTCTCGGGCAAAGATATGGGAAAAGGAATAACAGTTCTTTACTGGGGGAAAATAAAAATGAAATAAAAATGCAGTAATACAAAACAAACCCCTGCCAGAGTCAGAGCAGTCCCTGTCCCCCTGTGTGTCAGGGGGTGGCACAGCCCCATCCCATGGGGGCTCAGCCCTCCTGCAGTGCCAGCTGTGCTGCTGCTGGAGCAGGGATCCTGCACAAGGGGGGAGTTTTCCTCTGCAGCTCCAGGGCTGCTGCAGATGGGCCTGGGCTCCCTCTGGCAATGCAGGGCAGCAGAAAGCTGCTCCTCTGGCAATGCAGGGGGCAAAGGCTGCTGTGCTGCTCCAGGCTCAGATTGGATCCAGGTAGGAATGCTTGGCTCCTCCCCTGGGCGCAGCATCTCCCCATGGGATGCTGGAATTGGATCAGCCCTGCAGGGACACTCAGTGGCCATGGACAGCAGAGATCTCCTGGAGGGAGGGTTGGCTGTGGGGGAGATAAAGAGAAAACTGCCCCATGGACAGCAGAGAGCTGCCCCAGCTCTGACAGATGGTGATGGAATACTCACACCCCCAGCCACATCTTGCATTTCCAACCTAAGACGATTGGAAAGGAGCACCAAGATATTAAATCCACCTGTGACCATCCCCACCTCTCACCCAGAGCAGAGCACTGAGAGCCAGGTCCAGCTGCAACAGCAACTTTTCCAAACCTTCCTTTCTGCCCTTTTCTGGACCCTGCATATTTTCTCAATAACATCTTATTCATATTTTCTTTTCTATTCCCTTCCCTCCTCCTACCTTTCTTCACCCTGCAGACATCATGGAATTATTCCAGAGCTGCTGATGCAGGTGAGTGCAGCATAAAACACATCAATCTCCCCCTCTAAAGAGGTTTTCCTTCTCTCCTCCTCACTTTTTCCTTCCTGCAATTTAACTTTATTTTATTCTTTCTCTGCTCAAAGGATCATGGAATGGTTGGGGCTGGAAGGGCCCTCAAAGGTCGCCTGGTCCAGCCCCACTGTCACGGGCAGGGACCATTCCAGCCTCTGCACGGCAGAGGTGAGAGACTCCTGTCAACCTTGTCACAAGGCTTGAAGAAATTGTGTTGAATTCTTTCACCTGGTGACTTCTGAGGAGTTTTGTGTCTGCAAGGAAAGCTGATACCCAGACTCGCTGCCACTCACGGGCTGGACCTGATAGAAGAGGTCAGGATCTTTTCAAAAACATCTTCTCCATCTGAACATGAGAATTCATTGACTCAGAAGTGGCAGAGAGCATGAATTATTTCAGCAAAGTTGTTTTTTTAATGGAAAAAGATGCTCCAGAGTCTGCAATTACCATTCTGACCCTGTAACCCCCCGGATTTGATTTTGATGATGGTTGGAAGGCGAGAGAAGGGCAGAGACCCAGCGGCCTCATCCTGGAGCCAGGCTGGAGCTGTTCCTCCCCTGCCAGGCTCTCCAGGGGAGCCCTCAGGCCGTGCCCTCTCCAGATGTGCCCTTTGCCACAAGAGCAGCTTCCGTCCACAGCTCGCTGCGCCCACTAGAATTATTTATTCATTTTTGTTTATTCCTTACCAAAAATTCACTTAAGGCAAACCCAGGGCACCAGGGCTCGGGAGAACAGAGCAAAGACCATGGTCCCTTTGTGAGAGGATTCCAGGGTGTCCTTCCCCTGCTTTGTGCTCAACCTCTGCAGATTAAAAACCTCTTTTTCTACAGCTAATTCCTCCCTCGCTGCTGGCTGCATCCCCACTTTCATGTGAGCTGATGGAAAATGTGGAGCTGAAGGCAGCTCGGTGGCAAAGTCAGGAAGCAGCACAGGGAGAGGGATGAGTGGATGTTGTTTCCTACAAATGGATAATCAGGAAGGAAATCACTCAGCCCGTGGTGGTAAATTTAATTTAAGGATACAAATGTGTGCTTAACGATGCAGTGGCAGATCCATGGCACAGTTAAATGGGAGATTCAATGTCACGAACGGCTCCCGAGTGGGCACTGGGAAGGCCATGGAGGAAAATGAGAATTATCCTTGGGTGGTTATTTGAGGGTGTGGAGAAGGGAAAAGCCACCAGCAGGGACTGCCCAGGGTGTGGAGAAGGAAAAGGCCACCAGCAGGGACTGCCCAGGGTGTGGAGAAGGGAAAAGCCACCAGCAGGGACTGCCCAGGGTGTGGAGAAGGAAAAGGCCACCAGCAGGGACTGTCCAGAACATGGAGAAGGAAAAGGCCACCAGCAGGGACTGTCTGGGGTGTGCAGAAGGAAAAGGCCACCAGCAGGGACTGTCCAGAACATGGAGAAGGAAAAGGCCACCAGCAGGGACTGCCCAGGGTGTGGAGAAGGGAAAAGCCACCAGCAGGGACTGTCCAGAACATGGAGAAGGAAAAGGCCACCAGCAGGGACTGTCTGGAGTGTGCAGAAGGAAAAGGCCACCAGCAGGGACTGCCCAGGGTGTGGAGAAGGGAAAAGCCACCAGCAGGGACTGTCCAGAACATGGAGAAGGAAAAGGCCACCAGCAGGGACTGTCTGGGGTGTGCAGAAGGAAAAGGCCACCAGCAGGGACTGTTCAGGGTGTGGAGAAGGAAAAGGCCACCAGCAGGGACTGTCTGGAGTGTGCAGAAGGAAAAGGCCACCAGCACAGGCTCTCCAGACCATGGAGGAGACACAATGGGTGCTGTTCCCCCTTCCTTTGGTTTCCCCTCCATGACAGGAGCTCTGCTCCTGGCCCAGCTCCCTGCAGCCCCCAGGACAGGAGCACCCAGCACATTCCAGGGGTCCTGGAGGAGCTGTGGAGCTGCTGTCCCTGCAGTGTGTGCACTGCTCGGATCACAGCACCACGGGCTGGAGTTCAAAGGCACAGCAGGAGCTGTGTGTGTGCACCGAGCCTCTGAAGCCAAAGGACAAAATGCAGTATCAAGGGAATAGTTAAATGAGCAAGCTTTGATCTAGGACATGAAAAGAGCAGAAAAAGCTTTTTTTCTCCTTTTGATAAAGGTTAAATTTTAGCTATCAGGAAATCTAATCTGTGAATTTTGGCATTCAAGTCACTCCACAAAGGCCAGGTTGGACACTGGGGCTTGGAGGAACCTGGGACAGTGGAAGGTGTCCCTGCCATGGCAGGAGGTGGGATGAGATGATCTTAAAGGTATTTCCCACCCAAAAACAATTCTTATCTCATTTGCTTCTCCTGTGTTGTGCTGCTTTGGAATGTGTTTGGAGATTGTTTACCCACAGGTGATTGTTCCACTGGATTCTGCTGTGAGTTGTTTTCACTCTTTGGCCAATCAAGGCCCACCTGTGTCAGGACTCTGGAAAGAGGAGTTTTCATTATTACCTTTTTAGCAATCAGTAAGTATCCTTTCTGTATTCTCTGTAAGTATCATTTCTGTATTCTTTAGTATAGTTTAGTATAGTATTTTTTAATATAAGATAGTATCATAAAATAATAAATGAGCCTTCTGAGAACATGGAGTCAGATGCATCATTCCTGCCTTTGTTGGGGCATTTCCCTGCAAATACAACAGGCTCTGCCAGCCCCAGCACCACTTTGAGAAGCACAAACTCCCATCAGAGTGTGGCATTTCAGTGCCTCACAAACTCCCATCAGTGTGGCATTTCAGTGCCTCACCCCAGCCAGGTGAGCTCCCCCCTCACTGCTGTTGGTGCTTCCCTTGTGGCACCATCTGGGGTGGCTGTGGCTTTGTGGGGTCAGGATGGTGCTGTGTGACCAGGTTTGTCTGCTGCAGTGCCCCTCTCCTGCCAGCTCAGCTCTGTGTGCAGCTGTGGGAGGTTTTCCAGCTCTAAAGGGTTTTCCTTCTGTCCAAGGTTCCTACCACACGGATCACAGAGACCCCTCTAGCACGTGGGGACTGTGACCCCAGGGAATGCTGGGCAGGAGCACCCCAAATCCAACCAGCGAGGAGGAACAGCAAAGTGTAAGTGATCCCTTCACAAAGGAGATGCGCATCAGAATCTGGGAGTGTTTTTCCAACCAGGACCACAACGTTGCTCTCAATGATCCAAATTTATCCTGCAGCACTATCTGAAGCAAATAATGACCTGAATGTGCTGTGAGAACCCAGAAACATGGCAAAAAGCTGCTCCAAAGGGTTGTCTGGCACAGGACACACGAGACCCTCTGGAGGAGCAGGGCCTGGAGTGGCTGTTCCTCCATGAAATATTAACAATTCAGCAGCACGAGCCAGGCAACAGCGAGTGACACCAGACCGGGGATGATTACAAGTGCTCTGGCAGCCAGGATTAGAATTCAAAGTGATCCTGATAAATTGGAAAATGGTCGGAAATCAAAGAGACAAAATTCGATAGAGACAAGTGCACATACAAATGAGAGGACAACAAATATTGCGATGCAGGAGCGGGGCTGGGGAAAGCAGCCGTGTGACAGCTGCAGACACAGTGAGCAGAGTTAATAATGTCATCCTGCACCCAGCCCCAGCTGCTGGCACTGCCAGGGCTGCAGGGGAGAGCTCCTGCCCCCAGGAACGGGCTGGGGGGGATCCTGCTCCCCACAGGGGCAGCACTGGGATCAGGGGCACGGAGCTGTGGGTCAGTGTAGGAATGTGCCCCCCATTCATGGAGTGACAAAACTCTCTTTTTGTTGGGGAAGATGGAACAGGAAAGCCTTATCAATATGCTTGCCTGGCAAAAGATTTTGAGAATATGGAAACTAGAAGTGAGATTGAAATGCAAGCAAGCTTTGAGATCCCTCAGCTACTGAACAACTGGAAAACAATGGTGTGGCCAGCTGAAGGCAATCCCCTTTTGATGGAACAACACCCTCTGCTTGCAGACAGGCCCAAGGGGCAGAGCAGACCCTACAGCTTGGCAGAAGGGGCCCAAAGAGGAGTTTTTAGGGTTTAAAATGTAACACAGTGTGGTGATGTAATGATTCTTATAGGCTGTATGGAAATGCTGTAGGATATTTATTTTGTACTGGATTGGTTAGTGAGAAATAGAATATTCAGCATTCTGGGATGCTGCCCTTTGGGAATTTTGGGACATTGTCCTGTGGGAGTTTTGGGACGCTGTCCTGTGGGATTTTGGGACAGTTCAGTGCCTGTGACCGGGGTCCCGTTAGAGCCAGCCCTGCCCGGTCAGCACCAGGGACAGCAGCGCTCCCGCAGCACCCGGGGCCCGCTCCAGCCCCTGTGTCCTCCTCAGCAAAGGAGACCCAGGACAGCCCTAAAACCTGCCAAGATCCTAAAATTATCCCTCACCAATTTGTTTCTCCTAGAAAATCAATTTTTTTGTGGCTCCCACAGCTCTCTCCCAGTCCCCTGGATGTCAAATCCACGTGGCTAAAGGGCTGAGGAAGACTCATCCCACCAGCACAATGAGCTGAAAGCAAAAGGTCTCCCCATTCTGGGGACACATTTGCAGTTTTCTTACTTTAGTGGGTTCCTTTCATTTGTCTTAGTTTTATTTTTGATCATAGAATCACAGATTGGTTTGGGTTGGAAGGACTTCAAAGCCCACCCCTCTCCCCAGGTTATGGGATTGAGGACAATGGGGTTTAGGGCCCTGAGCTGCTTGTGGCACCCCAAAGCCCCAGAGAGAGCCACAGGTGAGGTCAGTTCTGAGCTGCAGCACAAATCAGTGGGGCCAGGGAAGGCTCCTGAGCAGGACAGAGAATGTGTGACCCAGGAGGGGGCACAGTGGAACCAGGGATCAGCTACATCCCTGTGTCTAATCATGGAGCTGCCCCAGGGCTGGAGCCAGGCTGGGAGAGCTGGGAATGTTCCCCTGGAGAGGAGAAGCTCCAGGGAGAGCTCAGAGCCCCTGGCAGGGCCTGAAGGGGCTCCAGGAGAGCTGGAGAGGGACTGGGGACAAGGGATGGAGGGACAGGACACAGGGAATGGCTCCCAGTGCCAGAGGGCAGGGATGGGTGGGAGATTGGGAATTGGGAATTCCTGGCTGGGCTGGAATTGCCAGAGCAGCTGCGGCTGCCCCTGGATCCCTGGCAGTGCCCAAGGCCAGGCTGGACACTGGGACACCCTGGGACAGTGGGAGGTGTCCCTGCCATGGCAGGGGTGGCACTGGGGGGGATTAGGGTCCCTCCCACCCCGAGCAGTCTGTGGTTCCACGATCATTCTTTTCATCGCAGCCTGGAATTCCAATCTTTTATCCCAAAGCTCAGGATAACACAAATTCCACCTTCCCCAAGGAAGCTGTGGGGGAACATTTTGAGTTTATCATTCACAGCGATCACCCAGGCCACGTCTGCTTAAACTCAGGTTTAGCTGCAGCAGGGCTGGGCCTGAGGCAGGATAAACACGAGCTGGATTTCCTGCATTCATCCCCACACAGCCATGAAAGGTCTCTTCCCTCACCTCTGCAAACAGGGGAGGATGGCAGCATTAAAACCCCGGCAAGGCTTTGCTCTGCCATCAGGATTAGATCGGGAAGCTCCGTGTTCCCAGAGGGAAGATTAAAGTGCAGCTCTAACAGCCGGATTTGTTCTTCAGCAGAGTGCTCTGCTGCGCCTCAGAACGGAATATTCCCAGCAGAAAAGGGCCAGGAGAGAGACTGAGAACAGCTCCCGCCCTGCTGCCTTCTGTGGGAGGAGAAAAACACACGTGGGGTTCTGTGGAGGGGTTCTCTGCAGCACCAGAGGGCTGGAAGGGTGGCAGGGTGACCTGGGACACGGGCAGGGGAGCTGCAGGCAGAGGACATAGCTGGGAAGGCTGAGGGGGCATTTTCAGGGACCTGCCCTCCTCAGGAGCTCTGCCAAGCACCTGGGGCAGCAGCAAGGGCAGGGACAGGGGCCAGGAGAGCTCAGAATTTATTATAATAATAACAACAATAAAAATAATAAAAAATTAAAATAAAAATAATCAAAATAATAAAAATAATAAAATTAAAATAATACTACTAATACTAATACTAATACTAATACTAATACTAATACTAATACTAATACTAATACTAGCTGGGCTCAGGCAGCAGCACAGGAGCCACAGCAGCTCTGCAGCTCCTGGGAGGTGCCAGGGAAGGTCCTGTGCAGCCTCCCAGCTCTGCCTGCTGCAGAAGCAAAGGTCTGTAAAGGTGTAGCTGAATCCAGGGACAACCTGGCTTTGTGTCCTCAGAATGGGGAGACTCTTTGGCTTTTAGCTGCATTGTGCTGGTGGGGTGAGCCTTCCACAGCCCTTCAGGAGCATGGATTTGGCATCCAGGGGACTGGGAGAGAGATCTGGGAGCCACAGAAAGGAACAACCACAGACCCTGCTGGATCTGCTCAGAGCACAGCCTCACACAAATGGCAGCTCCGAGCTCACTGCAGCCTCCACTCCACAGCCCTTCCCTCGGAAATTCAGGCTGAACTGGAGGGATAAAGTGGGACAGACTCTGCAGGGGCGGATCCAGCTCACCAATCCTTCCTGGCACCCCTGGCTCCCCCAAGAAGTTCGAGTGCTTCACCTGAAGGGGCTCCGGGAGAGCTGGAGAGGGACTGGGGACAAGGGATGGAGGTACAGGAGCCAGGGAATGGCTCCCAGTGCCAGAGGGCAGGGATGGATGGGAGATTGGGAATTGGGAATTCCTGGCTGGGCTGGAATTGCCAGAGCAGCTGTGGCTGCCCCTGGATCCCTGGCAGTGCCCCAGGCCAGGCTGGACATTGGGGCACCCTGGGACAGTGGGAGGTGTCCCTGCCATGGCAGGGGTGGGATGGGATGGGATTTGAGGCCCCTTCCCATCCAAACCATTCCATGGCTCCATGATCTCTTTCTTAGTCTCCTCTCTGGATCCCATCCCAACCAGATTCCCTTTAATCCCTTCAGAAACCCCCCAGCCCTGCAGGACCCTGCTGCTGACCCTTCCCGGCCCTGTCCCCGGGGCCTGCCCAGCCCTGACCCCAGAGCTGTCCCATGGCTGCTCCCTCCCCTCTCCCCAGCCCATCCAGGTTGGAATGACAGCTGGATCAGAGGGATCTGTCAGGTTTGATGTCACATTCAGCCTCAGTGGAGCTGGACCCACACCAGGAGCCACCCCTGAGAGCCTAACCCCTCCTGCCCGTGTTCACCTGGGATCCAGCACCCCTGAGAGCTCTCTGGGAGATGAATCCCACAGCCCTGTGCTACCTCAGCTGCTGCACTGCCCACCAAGCCCAAAACCTGTGAAATCCCTGGAGAATGCAGGAGAGAACACGCAGCTCCTCCCAGGCTGCACCCCCAGAGCCTGGCTGGCACATCCTGGGCCAGCAGGTCCCATTTCCAGAGAAATGACAGAAATCCCACCCTGAAACATGATCAGCTCTTGGGAATGGCTGCCTTGCTTGATTCTTTAACAAAATGGGGCTTGTTTGCATCCTCCCCCAATTCCTTCTCAATTTTCTTTAAGAGTTGCTGTCCCTGGGAAGGGCCCCTTCCACTTTTCATCTTAATTAGCAGAGACCGCAGATCCTGCCAAGCCTTGTGCTGCTCCATCGCAGAGCTGGAAATGGGTTGGGAATTCTGTGCCACACCAGAGACACCGACTTTTTCCTTTTTTTTCCTACTGCTACAAAAACGATGGAAAGTCCCAGCAAATGAGGATTTCAGGAGCAGAAAATGGGGATTGCAGGGGCAGAAAATGGGGATTGCAGGGGCAGAAAATGGGGATTGCAGACACCTGGCAGAGTGGGCTGCAGGCTGCAGTGGAGCTGCCACGGCTGATGCAGAGCTCAGCCCTTCTGCAGACTCTGAACATTCTCGGGCTCTTTTCAGAGCTCTTCCCATAAAAGCCAGACATAAAGGGACGGCAGGCAGAGCTTCCAGCAGGATTCAAAAGGCAGCAGCCCAGCACTCAGAGAGTGATTAAAGGGCCAATTAACATACAAGCAATGTATCTCCTGACCAGCAAAAAGGAGCCGTGCTCAAAGTGAGCTTTATTGACTCAGCTTTTCCCAGCTGATTTATTTGGGAGAGAAAATAAGGCACAGCTTTTTTTCCCAAGGAGATTTACCCTTTTTATCACGTCTCCTTTATTGAGCATTTCTCTCTGGCTTTGTCCTCTCGCAGCACACAAAGTTACAATAACCAGGAACACACATTTTTCTGGATGAAAATCCATCATGCCCCCAGGCAGGAATTGCAGAGGCTCTAAAGGCAGCCTGGGCTCTGCTGGGCTCCTCCTGGGCTGGCCTGGAGAGCAGAGCTGGATGTGGAAAATGCTGCAGAGGAAGAGCAGGTGCCCTGGAAAGGCACCAAAGTGAGCACAGAGAGAGTGATGAGTGTTTCCATTTCATAAAGCCCAGAATCCCAGGTTGGTTTAGGTTGGAAGGGACCTCAAATCCCACCCAGTGCCACCTCTGGATGGGCAGGGACACCTCCCACTGTCCCAGGGTGCTCCAGCCCCAGTGTCCAGCCCGGCCTTGGGCACTGCCAGGGATCCAGGGCTGCTCTGGGCACCTGTGCCAGCGTATTCCTGTGTCCATCTTTATTTTTGCTGTGTTTATCTCCACTGACATGAAAATCCAGAGGAGATCACCTCCCCTTCTCCCTGTTCTTGCATATTTCTAAAGAAAAGAAAATTGTTATCTTTAAGCTTCACATTGTTAAACCTCTGGGTGTCCTCTCACCTCCAGCTGGTGGGACACCCAGCTCAGAAAATGTCACGTGCATTGGTCAGGAAAATAACAACGTAAAAATGGCTCTAAAGAGCAGGCAGAAACAAACGAGGGAGTGCAAATATCTGAGAAAATCAGTTAATCAAAAAGATCATAAACCCAGGGCAATAAAACTATTATTTCCCTAAAACATATCATTAGCTCCAATACTCTGCTGCCCGATTTTATTGAAATTGAGGACGTGATAGGTTTAAAAAATGAGAGATTTCTCTGTTTTAAAGTTAGGAAAAATACACATGCGTGCTGGGGAGAGGAGAAGGAGCTGGGCAGGAATTCAGATCCCAGAGAGGGCTCCTTGCCCTCAGCCTCCTCCCCAGGGCAGGGTGGTCCTGGCAGCCCCTCCCTCAGGGATAACCTTTGGTTAGGAAAGGGAAACCTCCTCGTGGGACATTTGATAAACCAGCACCTCTGTGTTTGATCCAGATAAATCAATTATTGGTT
The DNA here is from genome assembly GCF_901933205.1 of Camarhynchus parvulus. NCBI lineage: Eukaryota > Metazoa > Chordata > Aves > Passeriformes > Thraupidae > Camarhynchus > Camarhynchus parvulus. The sequence goes on along the minus strand of NC_044575.1, from coordinate 61,274,004 downwards.
TTAGATGATGGATAGCACTGAGGAGCAGCTCCAGTGACACCACCCCTCACCCAGTGACTGCCCAAGGGTTCACAGCAGGAAAATCCATCCCTGCAGGAAGATCTGTGTTTGCTATTGTGGCAGAACCACATGCAGGGCATTTGTCTCCAGTGGGATGCCCAGAGCTGCTTTCCCAGGGCTGATCCCATGTGTGTGATCCCATTGAACCCTTGTCTTAGGCTGGAAATTGGGTTTGTGTTTTATCACCATCTGTCACAGGTGGGCCAGTTATCTTCTGGAAGGGAACAGAAAAGAAAATGTGAATAAGATGCTATTGAGAAAATATGGAGGGCCTAGAAGAGGACAAAAGTGAAGGTTTGGAAAAGCTGCTGTTGCAGCTGGACCTGGCTCTCAGTGCTCTGCTCTGGGTGAGAGGTGGGGATGGTCACAGGTGGATTTAATGTCTTGGTGCTCCTTTCCAATTGTCTTAGGTTGGAAATGCAAGATGTGGCTGGGGGTGTGAGTATTCCATCACCATCAGTCAGAGCTGGGGCAGTTCTCTGCTGTCCATGGGGCAGTTTTCTCTTTATCTCTCCCACAGCCAATCCTCCCTCCAGGAGATCTCTGCTGTCCATGGCCACTGAGTGTCCCTGCAGGGCTGATCCAATTCCAGCATCCCATGGGGAGATGCTGCGCCCAGGGGAGGAGCCAAGCATTCCTACCTGGATCCAATCTGAGCCTGGAGCAGCACAGCAGCCTTTGCCCCCTGCATTGCCAGAGGAGCAGCTTTCTGCTGCCCTGCATTGCCAGAGGGAGCCCAGGCCCATCTGCAGCAGCCCTGGAGCTGCAGAGGAAAACTCCCCCCTTGTGCAGGATCCCTGCTGCAGCAGCAGCACAGCTGGCACTGCAGGAGGGCTGAGCCCCCATGGGATGGGGCTGTGCCACCCCCTGACACACAGGGGGCAGGGACTGCTCTGACTCTTTCAATGGGTTTTTTGTTGTTTGTACTATTGCATTTGTATTTTTAATTTTCCCAGTAAAGAACTGTTATTCCTGCTCTCATATCTCTGCCTGAGAGTCCCTTAATTTCAAAATTACAATAATTCACAGGAAGGGCCTTTAAATTTTCCATTCCAGGGCCACTGAGCACTGTTTGCTTGCTTTCTTTACAATAAATGATACAGAAATAAAATTCAGATTGACTATTGGAATTTTATGTCACCAGCACCCTCCAGCCCAGGAGAGCTCTGGGAGGAAGAGGATGAGGGGCAGCACCTGCAGTTCCAGCACGGACCTGCTCCAGGAATGGGGCATTTCCACGGAATTCAAATGGACCCACCTCTGCCTGCCTTGTCAGGGTGGATCTCAGCAAGGCTGGATTGCATAAATAATCTAATTAGTGCTCTCCCCTGCCCCTCTGCCCACAGTCAGGGATAAGGGTCTGCTGCCCTCAGGAAATTATTCATGATGTTTATTCATGATCCTGCTTTTCTCGGGGAATTGGGATCCTCGGAGGTGTCGGGGTGAATTCCAAGCACAGGAGAGGGGGCAGGGACTGCAGAGAGCTGCGGGGAGGGGAGGGGATGGAGTCAGGGGTGGAATTGCTTTGCCAGGACCATCCTTCCTGTCCTGGGACAGCAGGACTCAGCTTGGGGGAGTTCTCTGGCTCAGGGGAGTGATGGCATTGAGTCATGGGATGGCCTGGGTGGGAAGGGACCTTAAAGTCCATCCCATCCCACCCCTGCCATGGCAGGGACACCTCCCACTGTCCCAGGGTGTCCCAATGTCCAACCTGGCCTTGGGCACTGCCAGGGATCCAGGGGCAGCCACAGCTGCTCTGGCAATTCCAGCCCAGCCAGGAATTCCCAATTCCCAATCTCCCATCCATCCCTGCCCTCTGGCACTGGGAGCCATTCCCTGGCTCCTGTCCCTCCATCCCTTGTCCCCAGTCCCTCTGCAGCTCTCCTGGAGCCCCTCCAGGCCCTGCCAGGGGCTCTGAGCTCTCCCTGGAGCCTTCTCCTCTCCAGGGGAACATTCCCAGCTCTCCCAGCCTGGCTCCAGCCCTTGGAGAATCTCCATGGTCTCCTCTGGAGGTCTCTCCTTTGAAGCCAGTTTTATACAGAAATTAAGGGTTAAAGGCACTTGACCTTTTTAATTTGTCCAAGGGAAAAGTAAGAACCAATTTCTCTGTGTTCTTTAGAGCCATCACAGGCGGGCAATTCCAACACTTTAATTTAGCTAAAAAAGCCATAATGAGAGGCAAAGGCTGCAAGGTGAAACTAAACAAACCTAGAGTAGGAATAAAGTTAATTAAGCAGTGAAGGCAGTAACCTAATATGGAGCAGGTTCTCTATCATTTGAAGACTTAAGAAAATGATTATCCTTGACGAGAGGCCCCACATGGAGCTTGCAGGTTTGCTGGGAGGGAGCAGGGAGCAAGGACAGCCCTCCCTGAGTGCTTCCCATGTTTGGCAGGGCCCTGCACTGGGGCTGGGAATGGGGCTCAGGGCCCTGCAGTGGGGCTGGGAATTGGGCTCAGCTCTCCCCACAACAAAGCTCCCTGTGCTCCTTTCCTGGGCAGCGAGGGGAAATCCTGCCGCAGGTTTTCCAGGTGTTCAGAGACCAATCTGCAACTCCCGCCTGGAGCAAAGGAGGCTCAGGGGCCCTTGTGGCTCTGCACAGCTCCTGCCAGGAGGGCACAGCCGGGGGGGTCGGGCTCTGCTCCAGGGAACAGGGACAGGAGCAGAGGGAACGGCCTCAGGCTGGGCCAGGGCAGCTCAGGGTGGGCACAGCAGGAATTGCCCCATGGAAAGGGGGCTCAGGCCTTGGCACTGCCCAGGGAGGGTTGCAGTGCCCATCCCTGCAGGTGTCCCCTGGAGGTGGCACTCAGAGCTCTGGGCTGGGGACAGGGTGGGCATTGGGCACAGCTGGGACTCCCTGGGCTGGGAGGGCTGTTCCAGCCTCAGGGATTTTGGGATTGCAGGTCCTTGGTCCCAAAGCCCCTTTTCAAACCAGGTGTTGCCCATCCAAACCCTTTTCCTGGCATTCCTGCAGGGAGCGGCATCCCAATGATGTTTATCAGCCCGGGGTTGCTCTGTGCCCTGGGGCAGGTCAGGGCACCTGCCCTGCCCAGGCTCCAGCTCTGGGAGCAGGGGGCACAGGAGGCAGCAGGATGATCCCTGCAGGCACCTCCTCCACCCTCAGCACAGACAGAGCTGCCTCCCACACACATTTCACCAAGGTCTGCAAACTGCCCAGCACACAGAGCTCTCCCACAGCCATCCAGGCTTCCCAAAATAGCCCAAATATGGGACAGTGAGAGCTCCCAAAAGCTCAGAAATGCACCTGGAAGCAGAATCACCTAACAGAATTTCTTTTACACAGGAGTCATTCCAGACACATTGTGAATTATGTGGGAGAAAAAGGAAAACAAGGAGCAATAAATGAGCCAGGGAAGGCTCCCCTGGCAAGCAGAGTGAGGTGAGCCCTTCTCCCAGCCCTCAGGTGTCCTCAGCATTCCTTTGATTGCTAGGCTGCCCTAGAGCAGAGGCTGGATTCCAGAATAAAGCAGGGATTGATTCAAAGCATCTCCTCCATGGATCCACCTTGGGCAGCACAAGAGCCCAGCCAGGGCTGCACCCAAGATGAACCAAAATGGCCCCAAAATGCACGGCCGGGCATGGGGTCTGTCCCTGGGATCAGTTCTGCTCCATTTGCATCTTGCAGTTCATTGTCCCATTCCAGCTTTAGCCCAGGCACTCCCACCCTGCTTGTTTTTCTCTCTCCAGCCCACGGGGTTTGTGCTCTTGGGCTGAGATTTGGGTCATTTGTCCTTGGTGCCCAGCTGGAGCAGGAACTGTTTTGTCTCCTGTTGTATTTGCAGGGATCCCCATGGAAGGGAGGAAAGATGAATCTGACTCCATGTTCTCAGAAGTCTGATTTATAATTTTATGATACTCTATTATATTAAAGAATACTATACTGAACTATACTAAAGAATACAGAAAGAATACTTACAGAATGCTAAAAAGATAATAATGAAAACTCCTGACTCTTTCCAAAGCCCCAACACAGCTTGGCCCTGATTGGCCAAAGAGTGAAAACAACTCACAGCAGAATCCAATGGAACAATCACCTGTGGGTAAACAATCTCCAAACACATTCCACATGAGCACAACGCAGGAGAAGCAAATGAGATAAGAATTGTTTTCCTTTTCTCTGAGGCCTCTCAGCTTCCCAGGAGCAAAATCCTGGGCAAGGGGATTTTTTCAGAGAATGTGAATGCCACAGTCTCCCTGCTCTGTGCACAGAGCTCACCATCCCCTCATATGAAGCTCAGACCCCCGCATTAAAGCAGCACAGAATCTGAAAATTAGAAAAGCTAAACCTGAGGCATCGCCTCAGTCATCATGAGGGGTTAAAGCCCTTCTACAACATGAAAAACAATTCTGGCACAGGTGCCCAGAGCAACTGTGGCTGCCCCTGGATCCCTGGCAGTGCCCCAAGGCCAGGTTGGACACTGGGGCACCCTGGGACAGTGGGAGGTGTCCCTGCCATGGCAGGGGTGGCACTGGGTGGGATTTAGGGTGCCATTATTCCAAGGCTGTTTTTCCCTCAGTCCTGCCTGCGCTGCATCACCAGGACAGCTCAGCTCCTGCTCACAGCCTCTCCCAGGGTTGCTCTGATTGCTCCTTCTCCATCCCTCACCCCTCCAGCTGCCCCAGCTCCCTCCCAGCTCCCAGGTGATTCTGCTGGGTGTTTTGGATGTTTTCCGCAGCCCTCACATTCTGGCATTTCTGCAAGTGCCTCTGCAGAGCTGAACTCCCTCATTATTACTGCAGCTCAGATCATGAAGGAGCTGCACAGGGCTGGGAATAATGAAAAAATGCCATGGAGGAAACTCCCAGAAGGACGCTGAGAAAACTTCAGCCCAAACAGGGCCCTGATCAAAGCAGGAAAATTTGAAAGCATTTGACATCCAGGAACTCCCCTTTTATGCTGCTGGCAGGTGAGAGCTGCCTGCTCAGGCTGAAGAATGCCTTTAGAAAACACATTTTCCAGAATTTCCAGCTAATGACTCCAAAAAGAGTTCTGTGAGTAAGCACCTCCTCGGCAAACAGAATTAGCAGAAGTAGGGCAGAGAGAGGAGGAGTGGCTGGAGGTGCCCCAAGGGTCACAGCCCATATTGCTGTGTTTATTTTTAGGTGTCCTAAATAGCAAATTGGGCTCCATTTGTTCTTCCCGAGGGTCTGGCTGTGGGGGTGGCATGGACAGGGCAGCAGTGGGGAAATTTGGCTCTCCTGGGTGCCAGGAGCACACGTAGCACTAATTAATAATCAGAACCCAGGACATTGCTCTGGCTGCCCTGGAGGGCTCCAGACCCTGGCCAGGGGCACAGAGACCTTGGCATGGAGTCACAGACACCTGTGCCTTTGATTTTAGCCCATGAAAACAATTCCCAACTTTGTGTGAGGAGTTACGAGCCATGAGAGTTTAAAGTAGAATGATAGTTAGTTTGTCACAAGGTAGAAAAGTAGAATTTTGGGGATTTAGAATGGGGGTTCAAGAGGCAAGATGGAGGAATCTGGGCATGTCCTGTCCTTCTTTCTTCTTCTTCTTCTCCTCCATCTTCTGCTGTGATGGTGACACTTCTGGATTGGTTTAGAGTAGAGACAGACTGTCTAACACAGGTGATAGGTACTGGAAAATTATTGTAAATAATGTATATGCAGCTCTTAGTATTAAAAACTAACACCACCCCAAGGACAGGCACTGTGCCACAGGCCAACCTGCTGGACAGATCTCAGCGAGTCAGAAAAAGAATGTTACAGAAAACAGAGAATAAACAACCTTGAAACCAGAGCTGAGGAATCCTGACTCCTTCTTCGATCTTGGTTCTGGGAAAAAGAGACTTTCCAACACCTCAGGGTCATCCTGACCACAGAGACCCCGAGAATTAATCCCCAGTTTGGCTGTGCGTTGGGAAGGATGAAAGTTTGACAAGAAAGTCTCACAGATGTGTGTGCTCAGCAGAAAGATTTTTGAATGTAGAACCTGAGAATGAAATAGAGATGGAAGCAAGTTTTGATCTAGAAGAAAAGAACTGCTGAGCCAGCCTTACTGGATAGCCAAAGAGGCAAAGGGTGTGTTAGTTAGAAGGGGTTTTTATGGCTCAGAGCAAAGGATAAACCCACCCCAAACAAGAAGATGTTTGTACCAAGCACAGAGAGCACAGGCAAACAAGTCAGCAAATGTGGCAAGTAGAAAAAAGGTCTCAGAATTTTCCACTGCAGGAAAACTGAAAAACAACTTCTAGCTTAAACTGTGATGTACTGACTTTTAGTGACTGGAGAACAGTAACATGAATATGGTAATTACAGCAGCTATGATGGGCTGTAGGTAAAAGTTAAGGTGCAGATTGGTTCTGCTCTATGAAGATGCTCAGCACAGAAAAGTCTATAATGCATTGTAACCTAAACTAAGGGTGTGCAGGCCTGCCTGCAGCTGGAGCTGACAGCTGTGGGCACAGCTCTGTCACCCACGGCCCTGGGCTGCTGGGACACCTTGGATACAATAAACTGCATTTGGGAGAGCCCCTGGAGTCCCACATCCCTCATTCAGGCTCTTACAGGTGTGGAAATAGCTTCCCTCTCAGCTTCTAGGGCTCCTTCCAGGAGCTGTTCCTGCCCTGTCCCTGTCCCCTTGTCCCTGTCCCAGCTCTGTGGTCAGTGGTGATCAGGGGCACTGGGCCACCAGCACAAGTCTCAAGCCTGGTTCACTCTGAGGCCTGACTCAAGCCAAAATTATCCCTACTCCATATCTGGTTTTATGGCTGCGCCATGCAATGACTCAGGCTAAGCCTTTGTAGGGAAAATTTCCTCTAAAATAAAAGTTTGTCAATAAAAAGCTCTTTCTAAGCGGCCTCCCACCGTGCCCGCCTCCGGGAGATCCATCAGGAAACGCTGCCTTTGGGGCCTTTCCAAAGGACTTTCCTTCTAATAAAAAGTGAGCTTATTGACAAGCTTTCCTGGCTGTTCTTTCCCAAGCTTTTGTAAAGATATAATTGCCAAGATGATATAGATTTATTTGGCATCCTGGCTAGGCCTGAGAAATTACAGCTGTACCTTCCTGTCAAACTCACGCCTTCAGGCAAATTGGGCTGAAATTGGGCCCCAGTGCTCACGTGGAAAACTGCAGGAGACAGCAATTCCAGGGCTTGGAACTGAGGGGAAGGGGGAGGGAGGGGGGGGGGAGAGGGGGAGGGGGGGGAGGGGGAGGGGGGAGGGAGGGGGGGGGGAGGGGAGGGAGGGGGGGGGGAGGGGGGGGGGGGGAGGGAGGGAGGGAGGGGGGGGGGGGGGGGGGGGGGGGGGAGGGGAGGGGGAGGGGAGGGGGGGGGGGAGGGGAGGGGGGGGGGGGAGGGGGGGAGGAGAGGGGGGGGAGGGGGGGAGGGAGGGGAGGAGAGGAGAGGGAGGGGAGGGGAGGGGGGAGGGGGGGGGGGGAGGGGGGGGGGAGGGGGGGGGGGGGGGGGGAGGGGGGAGGGGGGAGGGAGGAGAGGAGAGGGAGGGAGAGGGAGGGGGGGGAGGGAGAGGAGAGGAGAGGAGAGGAGAGGAGAGGAGGGGAGGAGAGGAGAGGAGGGGGGAGGAGAGGAGAGGAGAGGGGGAGAAAAGGAGGGAGGGAAGGAAGGAAGAAAAGAAGAGAGAAAAAGAGGAAAAGAAAGGAGGAGGAAGAGGAAGGAAGGGAAGGAAGGAAGGGAAGGAAGGGAAGGGAAGGGAAGGGAAGGAAGGAAGGGAAGGGAAGGGAAGGGAAGGGAAGGAAGGGAAGGGAAGGGAAGGAAGGGAAGGAAGGGAAGGAAGGGAAGGGAAGGGAAGGAAGGGAGGGAGGGAAGGGAAGGGAGGAAGGGAGGAAGGGAGGAAGGAAGGAAGGAAGGAAGGAAGGAAGGAAGGAAGGAAGGAAGGAAGGAAGGAAGGAAGGAAGGAAGGAAGGAAGGAAGGAAGGAAGGAAGGAAGGAAGGAAGGAAGGAAGGAAGGAAGGAAACCCCCCTTTTCCTTGGATAGCCAGGCCTCATTCATCTGCCTCTGGTGGGAGAACACTGGGAGCAGATTGCCCCAAAATCCTGGGGATATCCCAGCCCTGGAAGTGGCCAGGCTGGACACTGGGGCTGGGAGCACCCTGGGACAGTGGGAGGTGTCCCTGCCATGGCACTGGGTGGGATTTAAGGTCCCTTTGATCCCAAACTATTCTGGGATTTATGGTCTCTCTAAGGTTTGGATTTTTTGATTATTTTTCTTTGTCCATGTCCAAGGAATGGGGTGACTGAGGTTATAAACTGCACTTTGTAAAGGACATGAATATTCAAAAAGAACAAGTTCTAAACATCCCTCTCTGCCTAAATCCAGACCTGGCCCCACCAGGATGGGCTGGAGGCCCTCCCTGGCTCAGACACCCCACAGTGAGCAGGCTGTCAAACGAGACCCAAAACATTTCCTTCATTTCCACACCCATCCATGTTCTCATTAGTGAAATACACCTGGAATCTTCATCTCCACCCAGAAATATCTTTCTTTTTAATTCTTTTTGTGCTGACCCATTCCAGCTTCCCCTGCAGCCCTGGGACCACTGGGAGCCCTCCAGAGCTGTGAAATATCCTGTGAATATTTCATCCTGGAGAAAAGAGGGACTGAAGCAACCCCTGCCGGATTTCAGACTATGGAAATCTGCCACGGAGTTTCATCCTTGGCCCCTGATCCAGCAAAATCCCAAGGACGGGGTGCTGGATGGAATCAGCACATTCCAGCTGAGGAATCCTGCCCCACTCCCAAATCCAGTGGAAGTTTGGGGTGAAATCCCCCCAGACCCCATTCTGCAGCAGTCCCTGACACCTCAGCATTTGCACAGAAATTTGGGATCACCCTGGGAACCTTTCCAAAAGCTGCCCATGCACACAACAAAAGAAAACTTTCGTCTGCTCTGCTTCTGCCTGAACTTGAGCAACCTTTAGTTGAGACATTTCTGGTGACTCCAGAAAAATTAAGTGGGGAAGAAGTAACTCTGTTCTTTGCCTCCCTTGCTTTTCAAATGATTTTTCTTTCATTTTTTAAAGCACTACCCAAGGCTGTTCTCTGCAAACTTGATCTTTCTGTGCAAAACCTACTTGAAATTCTCTGCTGTTCCTGAGGAATGGTGCAGCACCTGGGGAGCCTGGGGATTTGGAGCATCCTTGGTGTTTGTTGTTCCAAGAAGCAGGCACTGGGGCAGGGAAATATCCAGCTGCTCCTTGGCCCAGACCTGCTCCATTGCTGGCTCCAGGATTGGAAGTTGCAGCACGTTAATTAATTGTGACCTTGCTCACTGCTCCAGAGAGGCCTGGGGGCACTGCTGGAATGCTCCACACACTCAAAATATTTGTGGTTTTAATGAAGTTTTGTGCATCTGGATGCAGGTGGGTTGGGAAGGGAAGTCCATGAACCACCTCCCTTGGGGTGGAGAAGGTGATGTGGGAAAGGTAACTCAGAATTGGAATTATACCTTATCAACTCAGGTTGTTGGCATGATCATCTCCTCGAGAGATGTTTAGATAGATGTGTTTTGGATATTTTTAGTTATTTTCTTTATTTTAGCTATTTATTTTATTTATTTAGTTATTTTAGTTATTTTTGTTATTTTATTTTTTACATGAGACCTGTTTGTTAGAGACACTCTGGAACGATCCAGACAGGATGGGGAAGGTGCTCCCTCACCCTGGCACTGCTGAGGCCCCATCTGGGCACTGCTCCTGTTTGTATCTGATTTAAGTTGGATCCTCCAACTGCACCTCCCTGAGCCCCAAGTCTCCCAAATGAATCCTGCCCTTATCCCAGGGGGATAAATCAGACACAGGCCACAAAATGAACACCAATTTCTGGGAGACAGATCCTCATCTCAAGCAATAAAACAGCAAAAGGTTTTTCCCTCTCTGCATAAAAGAACATATAAAATATATTAATTTTTTTTCCAGAAAACAGGGATGGATGGGAGATTGGGAATTGGGAATTCCTGGCTGGGCTGGAATTGCCAGAGCAGCTGTGGCTGCCCCTGGATCCCTGGCAGTGCCCAAGGCCAGGCTGGACATTGGGGCACCCTGGGGCAGTGGGAGGTGTCCCTGCCATGGCAGGGGTGGCACTGGGGGGGGATTTAAGGTCCTTTCCCACCCAAACCATTCTGGGATTCTGGGATATTGCTCAGCATTCCCTGGAGCAGGGCACTGCTTTTCTGGACAGCTCCAGAGAGTTTCACTGAGGATCAGTGGGGTCAAACTCTGACACAAGAAACGTCTCCAGGCTCTGAGCTGAAGTGTTCCCATTAACCAGAGAGAGCCACGTGGGTGTGGAACCTCCCAGCCCCTGTCCCTCCCCTGGCTGAGCCAGATCAGGACATTCATCAGCTCAATTAATCCTTCCCAGGTGGAAGTGCCTCCCAATTAGGCTGCGGTGAGGGATGGAAGCAGAGGGAAATGGCTCTCCTTAATGAGTGCCTGTGAGGAGCCTCTGCAGAGCCATCCCTCACCTGCTGCTGGGGCACAGCCCTGGGCAAGGAACCACAGCCCTGGCATCCCTGGGAGAGGAGCAGAGCCTCAGCTTTGTCCTGCTCCTCCCAGGGCATCCCCCTGGGGCTGGGAGCATCCCTCTGTCACCACATTTCTCTTCACAGAGAAAAGCAAGGCACAATTCTTCCCAAGGATATTTCTGGGTTCCATATTCTCTGAACATCAGAGAAAGGAAAAACAATTCTTATCATTTGTTGTGCCTGTGTTTGTGCCACAGCAGAATGCAATGTGGAGATTGTTCACCCACAGTGATGGGGTTTTGGTTCCTTGGCCTGTCAGGGCCAGGTGTGTGTGTCAGGACTGTCGGGACACTCACAAGATTCTGGGCAGTGTGAGCAGAGCTGAGTGCTTGGCAGATTCAGTTTAGATGTAATATAGTGTAATATAATATAGAATAATATATATTCATTTTATATTTTTATTAATTATTATTATTTATTAGTTTATTTATATATCTTTATATATATTTTATAGATTAATATATATTTCGATGTAATGTGTAATATACAGTGTAATACAGTATAGAATAATATAGTGTAATAAAATAATTAATTAGCCTTCTGATAAAATGGAGCCAGATGCATCATTCTCTCTCCCCCCCTTCAGGGATGAAAATATCCAATATACCTCTGGGCTGGGGGTGTCCCCAGGGCATCCTTGCACTGCTCAGCGCCCCAAACCAGGTTGGGGAGTTAGGAAATAAATGAGAGGGAAGTTCTGCAGGAGTTGCTGGTGCTCCTCGGGCAGCTCAGAGTTCCTGCTCCTTGAAGGTAAAAAGCTTCAAGGAAAAAACTTCCCATGCTGTTAGCTCCATATCTTACACGGTTTCAGAGTTTGAATCTGGCTTTCAACACCTCCCATTATCTAAACACACAGAAAAACCCATTTTACAGCCCATCCTAAAGACTAAGCCCAGCTGACTGTGAAAATGCACCTTCCCTCACATCCAGACCCGCAGCCCTCCCTCCCCAGAGCTCCCAAATGCTTCCAGCACTGCCTCAGGTCCTGCGGGGTTTAAAAGAGCAATTGCAAGTTCTGCTGGACAGGGGAAAATGCAGGTTCTCCTTTTAAACCCAGCCTGCAGTGAGTGCATTCTCAGATCAATGCCCCTGGAGCTCTAAAAACCCATTTTAGCCCCAGCGTTCATTGGAATGCAGGTGCAGCACCCTGGGCCTTGTGGCTCCACAGCCTGACTCACAGCCCAATTCCAATTAGCTTCACCTCATTAAATGGGAAGCCAGTTTGTTGTCATCTCACCTCAAACAGCTCGAACATTCCTAATTGGGGAAAAAAAAACCCACGAAAAAAACCCTCCAGTAGGTTCCATTTCATTTTTAGACCAAAATGAACCCATTGCTCAGTGCTGCCTGGCAGGAGCTGCTCCCTAATTCGGGTGTCAGCCGTGCAGGGGGAGCTCATTGCTCACACCAGCGTGGGTGGGAGCTCCTTTGATGTGCAGATCAATCCATTCAGCCAGAAATGCGCACAGGCTCCCTGTCTGTCCTGTCTGTGGAACCCAGGACATTGCTCTTGCTGCCCTGGGGGACTCCAGACCCTGGCAGGGGCTCAGAGACCTTGGCACGGAGTCACAGACACCTGTGCCTTTGATTTTAGCCCTTGGAAACAATTCCCAACTTTGTGTGAGCAGTTACAAGCCACAAGGGTTTGAGTAGAATGACAGTGAATTTGTCACAGGGTGGAAATGCAGAATTTTGGGAATTTAGAATGGGGGTTCAGGAGGCAAGATGGAGGAATCTGGGCGTGTCCTGTCCTTCTCCTTCTCCTTCTTCTTGTCCTCCATCTTCTGCTGTGATGGTGGCACTTCTGGATTGGTTTAGAGTAGAGACAGACTGTCTGACATAGGTGATAGGTATTGGAAAATTATTGTAAATAATGTACTGTCGCTTTGATTTTTTAAGTTCTTCCAAGCCTTCTGATGTTTACATTCTTGCAATGAACTTTGTCACACATTTTCTGTAAATAACTTATTGTCTTACATTCTTTTATGGAAGAAGAGAAATTTGATGGACTGTTGGTTTGTCCAGTGTCGTTGGAGAGGTGGCACTGTCACCCTCCAATCCACTGTCACTTTTGGAAATCTGTAAATGTTAAAGTCAGAAAATAAACTTCCCTTTTTTCACCGTGAGAACAGCAGTGTCTGCTCATGTTGTTTTGTGTCCTATAGCGACAAAGCACATGTAGTTTTTAGTATAAAAAGCCAACACCATCCCAAGGTGGTCAGTGTGCCACAACCCGACCTGCTGGACAGATCTCAGCAGGTCAGAGATAGAATGTAATGGATAAGAGAAAATAAACAACCTTGAGAACCAGAGACAAGGAATTCTGCTTTCTTCTTTGGTCTCAGGGCTGGGAAAAAGAGACTTTCCAACACCTCGGGGTCATCTCAACACCAGAGACCTCATCACCTGTCCCCCTGTGCTGCCCATGTCCTGCATGGGATAAATGCAAACACTGAAAATCCCCAGCCTGACAGAGCAGTGCTCCAGGGTGGTTCTGCAGTGTTCTGGGAATCCCCACATCTCCCTGCCCAGGAATGGTGTCCTGCAGCAAATTCTGCCCATGTTCTCAGCCCTCAAGGCTCTCCCAGTTTGTCCCAGTAAAGGTTGTGAAGAATGCGCATTTTATGATTGGCTTCTCACAAATATTCAAATGAATATTATATGTGTTGTGTTAGAAAATTATGCTGTGTAAATTTTGTTAAGTATCTTAATTTTTCTTAGTTTTCTTAAATGTGTCAAATATAGTTTTAGCTTATAACATAATATAAAATAGTAATATAGAATAATAGAACAGAATATAGAATAATAGAATAGAAATAGAATAGAATATAGAGTAGAATAGAAATAGAATATAGAGTAGAATAGAATAGGCTATAGAATAGAATATAGAATAATAGAATAGAAATATAGAATAGAAAAATAGAAACTATGCTATGTAAAATACTTTTTTAAAGAAAGGACTCACACTGAGACGGCAGCCGTAGGACACCTGAATCTTTCAGAGAAAGAGAATTTATTGCTCCATGATCAGAACAAATGAACTTCTTCCTGCCTGCTCAGCCCTGCAGACGCCGTCAGGATCCAGAGGAAGAAGCTGACACTGCCCAGAATCCCGACAGAATCCTGTGTTTGAATGGAATTTATGCATCATGGATGAGGTGTATGAATGTGCAACAGGCTGTTGCTTTTAAGGGTTAATCCTCTGTTAACATGGGGCCTTTTTAGGGCTCATGCTACCCAGAAAGAGGTACCTGGACTGTCCATAACTCTCTGTTCTTATTGTCTCATATTGTCCTAATCCTAATTGTCCAAATTTTTATCACACTAATTATATTACTATTTTTATAACCATTTTATTGCTATTAAACTTCTAAAATTCTAAAAACCAGTGACTGGCATTTTCACAAGGTGCTTTGAGCAGCAGCTCTGAGCAGACTGAGGAGAATCCCTGAGATGAGGAGCTGCTGCAGCCTCACCAACACTTCATTAGCAGGAGCCTGATCAATCCACTCTGATCAATCCAATTAGCAGCAGCGACTGGAGAAACCCCTCGGGAGGTGTTTGCACACCCAGGGAGGAGGGATGGTCAGGCACTTCTGTAAGAGCCTGACTGAGGGATGTGGGACTCCAGGGGCTCTCCCAAATGCAGTTTATTGTACCCAAGGTGTCCCAGCAGCCCAGGGCCGTGGGTGACAGAGCTGTGCCCACAGCTGCCAGCTCCAGCTGCAGGCAGGCCTGCACACCCTTAGTTTAGGTTACAATGCATTATAGACTTTTCTGTGCTGAGCATCTTCATAGAGCAGAACCAATCTGTACCTTAACTTTTACCTACAGCCCATCATAGCTGCTGTAATTACCACATTCATGTCACTGTTCTTCAGTCACTAAATGTCAGTGCATCACAGTTTAAGCTAGAAGTTGTTTTTCAGTCTTCCTGCAGTGGAAAATTCTGAGACCTTTTTTCTACTTGCCACATTTGCTGACTTGTTTGCCTGTGCTCTCTTTGTGCTTGGTACAAACATCTTGTTTGAGGTGGGTTTATCCTTTGCTCTGAGCCATAAAAACCCCTTCTAACTAACACACCCTTTGCCTCCTTGGCTATCCAGTAAGGCTGGCTCAGCAATTCTTTTCTTCTAGATCAAAACTTGCTTCCATTTCTATTTCATTCTCAGGTTCTACATTCAAAAATCTTTCTGCCAAGCACACATATCTGTGAGACTTTCTTGTCAAACTTTCATCCTTCCCAACACACCTCCTTCCCTGGCATGGAGCTCTGGGAGCCTGACCCCTCAGACCCAGCCTGGAGGTGTGGGGAGGCTTGAGGAACCAGCACAAAACAGCTGAGTAATGAGAAAGAAGAGAAATTAGATTTTGCTCCCCTACATCTGCTTTCCAAAGCCAACTTCTTTGGATTACAGGTAGAAAAAGTTTCATTTTCAAATAAAAATGTAGCTTCTCTTTATGAGAAGTTGCAGGAGGAAATCCCTGAGCTCCAGTAAGAGCCAGAGGAGGGGATCAGAGACCCTAAAATTGAGTTGGATTTACCTGGAGTGAGTGGCTGGGGCATTGCTGCTGATGTCATGTGTCAGAAACCCTTCTAAATTATAAAAAATTATCACTTGAATTCACTAAAAAATTCACTATAAAATACATTTAATATATATAATATATATAATATATTATCAATATATATTATAGATAACATATATTAATAAATATAATAAATAAATATAAATGTAATAAATAATTATAATAATATATAATTTATAATATTTGACATGACAATAAATATATAATATATAATATATAAATATTATATATATTCACTATAAATATATTCACTATGAAATAATTATAATATATATTATCTATAATATATATTATTTATAATATATATTATATAGAAATACAGATTATAGATTATATACTAATAAATATAATAAATTAAAATATAATAAATAATTACAATAATATATAGTTTATAATATTATTATAATATTATATTAATATTATTGATTATTATTGATTATATAATTATTAATATAATATATAGTTTATGATATTTGAATATTGTAATAAAAATATAAATATAATAAGTAATTATGATAATATATACAATTAATATAATATGTAAATATAATATATATTCACTATATATATATTCACCATGAATATAATTTCACTATAAAATATATCGCTTAAATTCACTATAATTTAAATCCTTTCCACTCTCGGTCCCTCCCTTTGGGACAAGGGCTGCAGGCAGGAGTTGGAATTCCTGGAGCTGGAAGGGCCACAGAGCCTGCCCCACTCAGGGACAGAGAGAAAAAACGCCACCAGGAGCTCTGCCACCCCCACCCAAAGAGGGGCACCCCCCCATCTCCTCCCCCAGTGTGTTTAAATTAATAGGTGTGGAAAATGCCAATCACTTGTTTTAAAAATTTTAAAAAGTTTAATAGTAATAAAATGGTTATAAAAATAGCAATATATTTAGAGTAATAAAAATTTGGACAATTTGGATTTAGGACAATACAAGACAATAAAAACAAAGAGTCATGGACAGTCCAGGTACCTCTTCTGGGCAAAATAAGCCCAAAAAAGGCCCCACGTTAACAGAGGATTAACCCTTAAAAGCAACAGCCTGTTGCACATTCATACCCCTCATCCATGATGCATAAATTCCATTCAAACACAGGATTCTGTCTGGGCAGTGTCAGCTTCTTCCTCTGCATCCTGATGGCGTCTGCAGGGCTGAGCAGGCAGGAAGAAGTTCGTTTGTTCTGATCATGGAGCAATAAATTCTCCTTCTCTGAAAGATTCAGGTGTCCTGGGGCTGCTATCTGGTGTGAGTCCTCTCTTTAAAAAAAGTATCTTACATAGCATAGTTTCTATTTTAACATTATGTTATAACCTAAAACTATATTTAACACACTAGTTAAGAAAATTAACACAGCATAACTTTCTAACAGAACACATATAACATTCATTTGAATATTTGTGAAAAGCCAATCATAAAATACACATTTCTCACAATAGGGACAGAGTTCCATGGCTGGATCCTGATGCTGATGGCCCAGCCCCCCTGAGCAGAGCATTTACAGAGCTGTGCATTCCCAAATTCCCCCTCTGCACTCAGCAGGGTGGGAGGGGAGGCCCCGGGGTGTGCTGTGATCTGGGGGCTCTGTGGCTGCTCAGCAGCTCCCGGGGAGCTGCTCCATTCATCATTCTCCATTATTCATTAGCCAGCATCCATTATTCATTAATTATTCATTATTCATCCCTCCTGCCTGTGCCTGGCAGCCCCAGGCTCCTGCAGCCTGGTTCCAGGCCTGCTGCCACCCCACAGAGGGCTGAGGGGACAGGGGGGACACCCCAGTCCTGCTGCAGCCCCTGACCCCCACAGGTGCCCCTGTGTCCACCTGGGCTGTCCCTGCAGCCCTTATCTATCCACATTGAAGTTCTTCACTCAGAGGGTGGGGAGGGCTGGGCTGGAATTGCCAGAGCAGCTGTGGCTGCCCCTGGATCCCTGGCAGTGCCCAAGGCCAGGCTGGACACCCTGGGACAGTGGGAGGTGTCCCTGCCATGGCAGGGGTGGATGGGATATAAAAGAAGTACCCAGACCATCCATAACTCTTTGTTTCTATCGTCTTGTATTGTCCTAACCCAAATTGTCCAAATTATTATTACTCTAATTATATTGCTATTTTTCTAACCATTTTATTACTATTAAACTTTTAAAATTTTAAAAACAAGCGATTGGCATTTTTCACAGCACACATATAGAATCCATCAGAATATTTCAATAATTATATTTTGTATTATAATATCCAATATTATAATATGCACCTATAAGAGTAGGGAGGGACCATTCCCCCATCAAGGACAGAGCCCAGAAATGTCCCCAGCTGTCCCAGCCCCTGCTGGAGCTGCAGCACACACATTTCTCCCTGCAGAGGTGGAAGTTTGGGCCTGGCACAGCTGCTCCCATACACAGAGCAGGGTCTGAGGGCAGCAGCAGGCTGGAGCTGCTAATTAAACCATTTCATCTGCAGCCTCTGATGGCTCTGCCTCTCCAGCCCTGGCCAGCTGCACCCCCAGTCGTGATCCTGGGGGCTGTAACCCTCTGAAATATTGAGGCTGATGAAAGCCAATGTTTGCTTCATTCCCTGCCAAGTTTGGGGGTGGATCATGAAGTATTTCATGATACAATATTTCACAGAGCCCAGCTGCCTTGGCCTGCAGGACCTGGTGTCTCACATCACTTGTGCATGGACAGGAGCTGCCCACAAGGGGATTTGCCTTTTTCTCCTGCCCTGTGTGCTGGTTCCAGCTGAAATCAGGCAATGCATTTCCAGCTCAGCACAGGAAATGTGCTCAGCACAGATAAAAACACCCCAGTTCTCCCTGCTCTGCTCTTGGTGCTGGCCCAGCCATGGCTGCACTCCCACAGCAAGGGAGAACCAGTTCTGGGAAGGGTTGGCACCAGGCCCAGGTGTTCCCCAGGGGCTGTGGATGAATTCAGGTGAGTTTTGTGCCCTTGTGGACATGCAGAGAGTGTGAGCAAGTCACATCAGCACCTTCCTCACCTGAGAATTCAACAGCCCAGCAGGAAACCTCCATCTCCCCATCCAGGGCCCCTCCAGGTCCTCCTTGTTCCCCACAGACAGACAGACAGACATGAGGGATCTGCTCCAGAGCCACCCCTGGCAGCTCCAGCAGAGGGGATGGGACCTGGGCAGTGCTGACTCCTGCCTTGGACCCTGGTGCCACACAAGGCATCACCCACCTGGAATTCCGTTCCCAAAACAGAGTCCCAGCTTGGTTTGGGTTACAGGAACCCTAAATCCCGTCCAGTGCCACCCCTGCCATGGCAGGGACACCTCCCACTGTCCCAGGGTGCCCCAATGTCCAGCCTGGCCTTGGGCACGCCAGGGATCCAGGGGCAGCCACAGCTGCTCTGGCAATTCCAGCCCAGCCAGGAATTCCCAATTCCCAATCTCCCATCCATCCCTGCCCTCTGGCACTGGGAGCCATTCCCTGGCTCCTGTCCCTCCAGCCCTTGGGAATTGTCTCCATATTTCCTGTGGGGCCTCTCCAGGTCCTGCAGGGCCCCAGTTAGGTCAAACCCGGCCTTGCACCCACTGCCATTAATAATTAATAAAGTTTCCTTCTCCAAGACTTCCACAGAAATTCTGGCCACTCTCAGCCTTGTCTGACGATTTCTCACCATACACACAAAGTATAAAACATTCCCAAGGCCTGGAAACCAGGGAGGGTTGTGGCAGCAGGTATCAACAAAGTATAAAACATTTCCAAAGGCCTGGAAACCCAGCAGGATTGTGGCAGCATGTCACAGATACATTTTATGAAAAATCCTTTCCTTAGGATCTTTTCTCCTGAGAAGCTGAGGCCTCAGGAACAAAATGCAAACAATGGTTATCTGCTGCTGTGGAATGCAACAGGTGCATCTGTGATTGGTCTCATGGGGTTGTTTCTAATTAATGGCCAATCACAGTCAGCTGGCTCAGACTGTCTGAGAGTCACAAGATTTTGTTATCATTCCATTCCTTCCTTTCCTTACAAGCCTTCTGATGAAATCCTTTCTTCTATTCCTTTAGTATAGTTTTAATATAATATATATCATAAATTAATAAATCAGCGTTCTGAAACATCGAGTCAGATCCTCGTCTCTTCCCTCATTCTCAGACCCCTGTGAGCACCACCACAGCAGCAGGGATCAACAAAGTGAAAAACATTCCCAAGGCCTGGAAACCAGGCAGGGTTGTGGCAGCTCTCAGAGCCTCACACAGATGCAGCCTGTGCTCGCTGTGGTGGCTCTGCTCCCTCACACAATCTCTTTAAAACCCAGAGGGAGTCCCACTTTAATTTGCAGAAATTTAATGACAGTATTACTTTGGAAATGAGAGTTAACTTTTGAATGGTGTGGATTCCTTCATCTGATGAGGAGAAAGTGTGCCTGCAATGATAATCGTTTAATAGAGCCATGTGGGTAAATATCAAAGAATTTGTATCTCTTTATTGATGCTGTGCTCACAAAACACTTCAATTCTCTTTTTTTTTTTTTAATCTTATCTGAATTTTCAGTGCATTTCACCTGCATGGCTTGGTGCAATGGTGAACCAGAGCATTTGCAATTTCCCCATTCCTCATTTAACTTTTGGAGGAGCTTTTTGTCTCTTCTGGGGACCACCAAAGGTGGGGAGAGCTCCCAGAGGGGCTGAGCCCAGAGAGAAGCAGCTTTGACAACAATTCCCTGATGGAATCTCCAGGCAGAGCAGGGATTCCTGGGCTGCCAACACCAAGATTTCCATCCATGTCCATCCCAAGGAGCAGCATTTTGGGGATATTTCCATGTTCACCCCATACACCTCACCTGTAAGTCAAATCACACCTGACCTTCCTTTGCTCCTCACACTCAGCTCTGCTGAGATCCTGCAGCTTCCCTCAAAGCACCAGATT